>NC_088231.1:30973413-31025913 GCF_036934945.1 Oncorhynchus masou masou | reverse complement strand
ACCAACTTCAAACATCAGCTATCCGCAGCTAACCGATCGCTGCAGCTGTACATAATCTATTGGTAAATAGCCCACCCATTTTCACCTACCTCATCCCCATACTGTTTTTATTTACTTTCTGCTCTTTTGCACACCAGTATTTCTACTTGCTCATCATCATCATCTGCTCATCTATCACTCCAGTGTTACGCTAAACTGTAATTACTTCGCTACTATGGCCTATTTATTGCCTTACCTCCATTTGCACGCACTGTATATAGACTTGTTTTTTTTCTTCTATTGTGTTATTGACTGTACGCTTGTTTATTCCATCTGTAACTCTGTGTTGTTGTTTGTGTTGCGCTGCTTTGTTTTATCTTGGCCAGGTCGCAGTTGTAAATGAGAACTTGTTCTCAACTAGCCCACCTGGTTAAATAAAGGTGAAATAAAAAAAAATATGCCCACTAGATGGCAGCATTCAACACTGGGTATCACTATCAACACACCTTCTGTGTCTCTCTCACACACCAACACACACACACTTACACAAGGGGTGGCTGTGTGGGGAGTGTTATTCTACACACACATAACCGTCACACACAGACACTTTGTCACACACCCCTGAGCAGAACACAAGTCAAAGAAGTCATTGTGACTGAGCAGTAAATCTACACACGTGATTCTCAAACTAACTCTCTCTGTCACACACACTCACTCTCTCTTACCTGTGCGTCAGCCTCTATGTTCCCCTCCTGTACCCCCTGCTGTCTGCTGGCCTGAGAGGAGAGAGAGCACATCTATCAGATCTATGTCCCACACATCTATATCTGTCATATATATGTGCCATACATCTATATCTGTCAGATCTATGTCCCACACATCTATATCCGTTAGATCTATGTCCCACACATCTATCTCTGTCAGATCCATGTCCCACACATCTATATCTGTCATATCTATGTCTTACACATCTATATCCGTTAGATCTATGTCCCACACATCTATATCGGTTAGATCTATGTCCCACACATCTATATCTGTTAGATCCATGCCCCACACATCCACAGTACCAGTCAAAAGTTGACAAGTTTGGGTTTTTCTTTATTTTTACTATTTTCTAAATTTTAGAATAATAGTGAAGACATCAAAACATAAAATAAACAAATCAAAATATATTTTAGATTCTTCAAAGTAGCCATCATTTGCCTTGATGACAGCTTTTCACACTCTTGGCATTCTCTTAACCAGCTTCACCAGGAATGCTTTTCCAACAGTCTTGAAGGAGTTCCCACATATGCTGAGCACTTGTTGGCTGCTTTTCCTTCACTCTGCGGTCCAATTTAACCCAAACAATCTCATTTGGGTTGAGGTTGGGTGATTGTGGAGGCCAGGGCACCTGATGTAGCACTCCATCTCTCTCCTTCTTGGTCAAATAGCCCTTACACAGCCTGGAGGTGTGTTGGGTCATTGTCCTGTTGAAAACAAATGATAGTCGTGCAAACCAGATGGGATGGCGTATCGCTGCAGAATGCTGTGGTAGCCATGCTGGTTAAGTGTGACTTGAATTCTAAATAAATCACTGACAGTGTAACCAGCAAAGCACCCCCACACCATCACACCTCCTCCTCCATGCTTCACGGTGGGAACCACACAGGCAGAGATCATCCGTTCACCTACTCTGTGTCTCACAAAGACATGGCGGTTGGAACCAAAAATCTCCAATTTGGACTCATCAGACCAAAGGACAGACTTCCACTGGTCTATTGTCCACTGCTTGTGTTTCTTGGCCAAAGCAATTCTCTTCTTCTTATTGGTGTCCTTTAGTAGTGGTTTCTTTGCAGCAATTCAACCATGAAGGCCTGGTTCACGCAGTCTCCTCTGAACAGTTGATGTTGAGATGTGTCTGTTACTTGAACTCTGTGAAGCATTTATTTGGGCTGCAATCTGAGGCTGGTAACGAATGAACTTATCCTCTGCAGTAGAGGTAACTCTGGGTCTTCCTTTCCTGTGGCGGTCCTCATGAGAGCCAGTTAACTCTAATGAACTCATCCTCTGCAGCAGAGTTAACTCTGAGTCTTCCATTCCTGTGGTGGTCCTCAAGAGAGACAGTTTCATAATAGCGATTGAAGAAACTTTCAAAGTTCTTGAAATTTTCCTGATTGACTGACTTCCTGTCTTAAAGTAATGATGGACTGTCATTTCTCTTTGCTTATTTGAGCTGTTCTTGCCATAATATGGACTTGGTCTTTTACCAAATATAGCTATCTTCTGTATACCACCCCTAACTTGTCATAACACAACTGATTGACTGAAATGCATTAAGAAGGAAAGAAATACCACAAATTAACTTTTAAGAAGGTATACCTGTTAGGGGAGGCAGGGTAGCCTAGTGGTTAGGACATTGGACTAGTAACCGCAAGTTCAAATCCCCGAGCTGACAAGGTACAAATCTGTTGTTCTGCCCCTGAACAAGGCAGTTAACCTACTGTTCCTAGGCCGTCATTGAAAATAAGAATTTGTTCTTAACTGACTTGCCAAGTCAAATAAAGGTAAAAAAAAATTGAACTGCAGGTTACTACCTCATGAAGCTGGTTGAGAGAATGCCAAGAGTGTGCAAAACTGTCATCAAGGCACTTTTTTGGTTACTACATGATTCCATATGTGTTATTTCAGAGTTCTGATGTCTTCACTATTATACTACAATGGAGAAAATAGTAAGAAATTAAGGAAAACCCTGGAATGAGTAGGTGTCCAAACTTTTGGCTAGTACAGATCAATGTCCCACACATCTATATATAGCAGATCTATGTTCCCCTGACCTCTGACCCCTCACCTGTAGCAGGATGACCAGCAGTCTCCTGAAGTGACCTGACGTGTCTCCTGTTACATCCTCCTCCAGGTTCTTATTAAACTCTGGAACAGACAGACAGACAGACAGACAGACAGACAGACAGACAGACAGACAGACAGACAGACAGACAGACAGACAGACAGACAGACAGACAGACAGACAGACAGACAGAGACACACACACACACACACACACACACACACACACACACACACACAGACAGACACAGACAGACACAGACAGACACAGACACAGACACAGACACAGACACACACACAGACACACACACACACACACACACACACACACACACACACACACACACACACACACACACACACACACAATTAGTGAGTCAGTGTGTGTGTGTGTGTGTGTGTGTGTGTGTGTGTGCTTGTGTCTGTGTGTGTCTGTGTGTGTGTCTGTGTGTTACCCTGGCGATAGGCAGCAGTGATGTCCTTAATCTGCTGGGCCGTTCTAGAAGACAGGATCTCAATCAGCACCTTCTCATTGGTCCCCGCCCCCTACACCGTGACATCAACACACAGTCACTATGACATCACACCGTCACTCACAGGATATGACATCATTAGTCCTGGGTCAAATACCTTGATGGCGTTCCGTAGTGATGTCACATCGTAGAGGATGGGCGGAGTCATTAGAGCCACTACCAGAGTCTCAAACTTTCCCCCCAGTTCACCCTGCAGATCACCTACCAGGTCCTGGAGAGAGGAGAGAAAGAGAAAGAGAAAGAGAAAGAGAAAGAGAGAGAGAGAGGAGAGAGGGAGGGAGGGAGGGAGGGGGAGGGAGGGAGGGAGGGAGGGAGGGAGGGAGGGAGGGAGGGAGGGAGGGAGGGAGGGAGGGAGGGAGGGAGGGAGGGAGGGAGGGGGAGGGAGGGAGGGAGGGAGGGAGGGAGGGAGAAATATGGAGGGAGGATTGTGTTATGGTTGTGGTTGTAGATGACATTAGATGAGTTTAATAGTCACATGCACAGGGTCACAGATGTCATTACAGGGTAGAGTGACATTCTAATGGTCTAAGATCCTACAGGTCAAAAACAGACAAGGGAATGAGACAATAACAATAATAATAACAATAACAATAACAACAGTAATAACAATGTGTTATGGTTGTGTTATGGTTGTGTTTGGGGTTGTGTTAGATGTTGTGTTATGGTTGTGTTGTGGTTGTATTGTGGTTGTGATTGTATTGTGGTTGTGGATGTATTGTGGTTGTATTGTGGTTGTGATTGTATTGTGGTTGTATTGTGGTTGTATTGTGGTTGTATTGTGGTTGTGATTGTATTGTGGCTGTGGTTGTGGTTGTATTGTAGTTGTATTGTAGTTGTGGTTGTATTGTGGTTGTGTTGTGGTTGTGTTGTGGATGTATTGTGGATGTATTGTGGTTGTATTATGGTTGTATTGTGGTTGTGTTGTGGTTGTGTTGGGGTTGTATTGTGGTTGTGGATGTATTGTGGTTGTGTTGTGGTTGTATTGTGGATGTATTGTGGTTGTGTTGTGGTTGTATTGTGGTTGCGGTTGTATTGTGGTTGCGGTTGTGTTGTGGTTGTATTGTAGTTGTGGTTGTATTGTGGTTGTATTGTGGTTGTGGTTGTATTGTGGTTGTATTGTGGATGTATTGTGGCTGTGGTTGTATTGTGGTTGTGGTTGTATTGTGGTTGTGGTTGTATTGTGGTTGTATGATGGTTGTAGTTGTATTGTGGTTGTGGTTCTATTGTGGTTGTGGTTGTATTGTGGTTGTGGTTGTATTGTGGTTGTATTGTGGTTGTGGTTGTATTGTGGTTGTGTTCTGACCTTGCCATGCAGGGTCTTGTATGCAGCTTTGATCTGCTGTTGTGGTTGTATTGTGGTTGTGCTGTGGTTGTATTGGGGTTGTGGTTGTATTGTGGTTGTATTGTGGTTGTGATTGTATTGTGGTTGTGGATGTATTGTGGTTGTATTGTGGTTGTGATTGTATTGTGGTTGTGTTGTGGTTGTATTGTGGATGTATTGTGGTTGTGATTGTATTGTGGCTGTGGTTGTGGTTGTATTGTAGTTGTATTGTAGTTGTGGTTGTATTGTGGTTGTGTTGTGGTTGTGTTGTGGATGTATTGTGGATGTATTGTGGTTGTGTTGGGGTTGTATTGTGGTTGTGGATGTATTGTGGTTGTGTTGTGGTTGTATTGTGGATGTATTGTGGTTGTGTTGTGGTTGTATTGTGGTTGCGGTTGTATTGTGGTTGCGGTTGTGTTGAGGTTGTGGTTGTATTGTAGTTGTGGTTGTATTGTGGTTGTATTGTGGTTGTGGTTGTATTGTGGTTGTATTGTGGATGTATTGTGGTTGTGGTTGTATTGTGGTTGTGGTTGTATTGTGGTTGTGGTTGTATGATGGTTGTATTGTGGTTGTATGATGGTTGTAGTTGTATTGTGGTTGTGGTTCTATTGTGGTTGTGGTTGTATTGTGGTTGTGGTTGTGGTTGTATTGTGGTTGTATTGTGGTTGTGGTTGTATTGTGGTTGTGTTCTGACCTTGCCATGCAGGGTCTTGTATGCAGCTTTGATCTGCTGTTGTGGTTGTATTGTGGTTGTGCTGTGGTTGTATTGGGGTTGTGGTTGTATTGTGGTTGTATTGTGGTTGTATGATGGTTGTGGTTGTATTGTGGTTGTATAGTGGTTCTGTTGTGGTTCTATTGTGGTTGTGGTTGTGTTGTGTTTGTATTATGATTGTATTGTGGTTGTGGTTGTATTGTGTTTGTATTGTGGTTGTATTTTGGTTGTAGTTGTATTGTGGTTGTATTGTGGTTGTATTGTGGTTATATTGTGGTTGTGGTTAAATTGTGGTTGTGGTTGTGGTTGTATTGTGGTTGTGGTTGTATTGTGGTTGTATTTTGGTTGTAGTTGTATTCTGGTTGTGGTTGTGGTTGTATTGTGGTGTTGGTTGTATTGTGGTTGTGGTTGTATTGTGGTTGTGTTCTGACCTTGCCATGCAGGGTCTTGTATGCAGCTTTGATCTGCTGTCTCTGGCTGTTGCTACGAGACGTCAACAACTTCATGATGGAATCCTCATCGGTTCCTATAGTAACAACAAACACCATAGTCAAATCTTTGGTGCCATGGTTACTCCCTCACTTTGCCTCACATTCAGACCACACACACCACTGACCCAGTCCCTTCATGGCCTTGTAGAGTGTCTCTGCATCTTGGTTGGCGTTGAAGTTTCCACTGGCTCTCACACTGCCTCGACCAGCCTATCAGAGAACAGACACATAGGAGGACTGTGGGTAAAGTATTTCAGGGTAGACCAGAGAGGACTGTGGGTAAAGTAGTTCAGGGTAGACCAGAGAGGACTGTGGGTAAAGTAGTTCAGGGTAGACCAGAGAGGACAATAGGTAATGTAGTTCAGGGTGGACCAGAGAGGACTGTGGGTAAAGTAGTTCAGGGTAGAGAGGACTGTGGATACAGTAGTCTACTAATGTAATGAACCTGTTGATAAAGTGGTGTAGTTCCAGTCTACTAATGTAATGAACCTGTTGGTAAAGTGGTGTAGTCCCAGTCTACTAATGTAATGAACCTGTTGATAAAGTGGTGTAGTCCCAGTCTACTAATGTAATGAACCTGTTGATAAAGTGGTGTAGTCCCAGTCTACTAATGTAATGAACCTGTTGACAGTATAAAGTGGTGTAGTCCCAGTCTACTAATGTAATGAACCTGTTGATAAAGTGGTGTAGTCCCAGTCTACTAATGTAATGAACCTGTTGATAAAGTGGTGTAGTCCCAGTCTACTAATGTAATGAACCTGTTGACAGTATAAAGTGGTGTAGTCCCAGTCTACTAATGTAATGAACCTGTTGACATTATAAAGTGGTGTAGTCCCAGTCTACTAATGTAATGAACCTGTTGACAGTATAAAGTGGTGTAGTCCCAGTCTACTAATGTAATGAACCTGTTGATAAAGTGGTGTAGACCCAGTCTACTAATGTAATGAACCTGTTGACAGTATAAAGTGGTGTAGTCCCAGTCTACTAATGTAATGAACCTGTTGATAAAGTGGTGTAGTCCCAGTCTACTAATGTAATGAACCTGTTGATAAAGTGGTGTAGTCCCAGTCTACTAATGTAATGAACCTGTTGATAAAGTGGTGTAGTCCCAGTCTACTAATGTCATGAACCTGTTGATAAAGTGGTGTAGTCCCAGTCTACTAATGTAATGAACCTGTTGATAAAGTGGTGTAGTCCCAGTCTACTAATGTAATGAACCTGTTGATAAAGTGGTGTAGTCCAAGTCTACTAATGTAATGAACCTGTTGACAGTATAAAGTGGTGTAGTCCCTGTCTACTAATGTAATGAACCTGTTGATAAAGTGGTGTAGTCCCAGTCTACTAATGTAATGAACCTGTTGATAAAGTGGTGTAGTTCCAGTCTACTAATGTAATGAACCTGTTGACAGTATAAAGTGGTGTAGTCCCAGTCTACTAATGTAATGAACCTGTTGATAAAGTGGTGTAGTCCCAGTCTACTAATGTAATGAACCTGTTGATAAAGTGGTGTAGTCCCAGTCTACTAATGTAATGAACCTGTTGACAGTATAAAGTGGTGTAGTCCCAGTCTACTAATGTAATGAACCTGTTGATAAAGTGGTGTAGTCCCAGTCTACTAATGTAATGAACCTGTTGATAAAGTGGTGTAGTCCCAGTCTACTAATGTAATGAACCTGTTGATAAAGTGGTGTAGTTCCAGTCTACTAATGTAATGAACCTGTTGATAAAGTGGTGTAGTCCCAGTCTACTAATGTAATGAACCTGTTGATAAAGTGGTGTAGTCCCAGTCTACTAATGTAATGAACCTGTTGATAAAGTGGTGTAGTTCCAGTCTACTAATGTAATGAACCTGTTGACAGTATAAAGTGGTGTAGTCCCAGTCTACTAATGTAATGAACCTGTTGATAAAGTGGTGTAGTCCCAGTCTACTAATGTAATGAACCTGTTGATAAAGTGGTGTAGTCCCAGTCTACTAATGTAATGAACCTGTTGACAGTATAAAGTGGTGTAGTTCCAGTCTACTAATGTAATGAACCTGTTGATAAAGTGGTGTAGTCCCAGTCTACTAATGTAATGAACCTGTTGACAGTATAAAGTGGTGTAGTCCCAGTCTACTAATGTAATGAACCTGTTGATAAAGTGGTGTAGTCCCAGTCTACTAATGTAATGAACCTGTTGATAAAGTGGTGTAGTCCCAGTCTACTAATGTAATGAACCTGTTGACAGTATAAAGTGGTGTAGTCCCAGTCTACTAATGTCATGAACCTGTTGATAAAGTGGTGTAGTCCCAGTCTACTAATGTAATGAACCTGTTGATAAAGTGGTGTAGTCCCAGTCTACTAATGTAATGAACCTGTTGACAGTATAAAGTGGTGTAGTCCCAGTCTACTAATGTAATGAACCTGTTGATAAAGTGGTGTAGTCCCAGTCTACTAATGTAATGAACCTGTTGATAAAGTGGTGTAGTCCCAGTCTACTAATGTAATGAACCTGTTGACAGTATAAAGTGGTGTAGTCCCAGTCTACTAATGTAATGAACCTGTTGACATTATAAAGTGGTGTAGTCCCAGTCTACTAATGTAATGAACCTGTTGACAGTATAAAGTGGTGTAGTCCCAGTCTACTAATGTAATGAACCTGTTGATAAAGTGGTGTAGTCCCAGTCTACTAATGTAATGAACCTGTTGACAGTATAAAGTGGTGTAGTCCCAGTCTACTAATGTAATGAACCTGTTGATAAAGTGGTGTAGTCCCAGTCTACTAATGTAATGAACCTGTTGATAAAGTGGTGTAGTCCCAGTCTACTAATGTAATGAACCTGTTGATAAAGTGGTGTAGTCCCAGTCTACTAATGTAATGAACCTGTTGATAAAGTGGTGTAGTCCCAGTCTACTAATGTAATGAACCTGTTGATAAAGTGGTGTAGTCCCAGTCTACTAATGTAATGAACCTGTTGATAAAGTGGTGTAGTCCCAGTCTACTAATGTAATGAACCTGTTGACAGTATAAAGTGGTGTAGTCCCAGTCTACTAATGTAATGAACCTGTTGATAAAGTGGTGTAGTCCCAGTCTACTAATGTAATGAACCTGTTGATAAAGTGGTGTAGTCCCAGTCTACTAATGTAATGAACCTGTTGACAGTATAAAGTGGTGTAGTCCCAGTCTACTAATGTAATGAACCTGTTGATAAAGTGGTGTAGTCCCAGTCTACTAATGTAATGAACCTGTTGATAAAGTGGTGTAGTCCCAGTCTACTAATGTAATGAACCTGTTGACAGTATAAAGTGGTGTAGTCCCAGTCTACTAATGTAATGAACCTGTTGATAAAGTGGTGTAGTCCCAGTCTACTAATGTAATGAACCTGTTGATAAAGTGGTGTAGTCCCAGTCTACTAATGTAATGAACCTGTTGATAAAGTGGTGTAGTCCCAGTCTACTAATGTAATGAACCTGTTGATAAAGTGGTGTAGTCCCAGTCTACTAATGTAATGAACCTGTTGATAAAGTGGTGTAGTCCCAGTCTACTAATGTAATGAACCTGTTGATAAAGTGGTGTAGTCCCAGTCTACTAATGTAATGAACCTGTTGACAGTATAAAGTGGTGTAGTCCCAGTCTACTAATGTAATGAACCTGTTGATAAAGTGGTGTAGTCCCAGTCTACTAATGTAATGAACCTGTTGATAAAGTGGTGTAGTCCCAGTCTACTAATGTAATGAACCTGTTGACAGTATAAAGTGGTGTAGTCCCAGTCTACTAATGTAATGAACCTGTTGATAAAGTGGTGTAGTCCCAGTCTACTAATGTAATGAACCTGTTGACAGTATAAAGTGGTGTAGTCCCAGTCTACTAATGTAATGAACCTGTTGATAAAGTGGTGTAGTCCCAGTCTACTAATGTAATGAACCTGTTGATAAAGTGGTGTAGTCCCAGTCTACTAATGTAATGAACCTGTTGACAGTATAAAGTGGTGTAGTCCCAGTCTACTAATGTAATGAACCTGTTGATAAAGTGGTGTAGTCCCAGTCTACTAATGTAATGAACCTGTTGATAAAGTGGTGTAGTCCCAGTCTACTAATGTAATGAACCTGTTGACAGTATAAAGTGGTGTAGTCCCAGTCTACTAATGTAATGAACCTGTTGATAAAGTGGTGTAGTCCCAGTCTACTAATGTAATGAACCTGTTGATAAAGTGGTGTAGTCCCAGTCTACTAATGTAATGAACCTGTTGACAGTATAAAGTGGTGTAGTCCCAGTCTACTAATGTAATGAACCTGTTGATAAAGTGGTGTAGTCCCAGTCTACTAATGTAATGAACCTGTTGACAGTATAAAGTGGTGTAGTCCCAGTCTACTAATGTAATGAACCTGTTGATAAAGTGGTGTAGTCCCAGTCTACTAATGTAATGAACCTGTTGATAAAGTGGTGTAGTCCCAGTCTACTAATGTAATGAACCTGTTGACAGTATAAAGTGGTGTAGTCCCAGTCTACTAATGTAATGAACCTGTTGATAAAGTGGTGTAGTCCCAGTCTACTAATGTAATGAACCTGTTGATAAAGTGGTGTAGTCCCAGTCTACTAATGTAATGAACCTGTTGACAGTATAAAGTGGTGTAGTCCCAGTCTACTAATGTAATGAACCTGTTGATAAAGTGGTGTAGTCCCAGTCTACTAATGTAATGAACCTGTTGACAGTATAAAGTGGTGTAGTCCCAGTCTACTAATGTAATGAACCTGTTGATAAAGTGGTGTAGTCCCAGTCTACTAATGTAATGAACCTGTTGATAAAGTGGTGTAGTCCCAGTCTACTAATGTAATGAACCTGTTGATAAAGTGGTGTAGTCCCAGTCTACTAATGTAATGAACCTGTTGACAGTATAAAGTGGTGTAGTCCCAGTCTACTAATGTAATGAACCTGTTGACAGTATAAAGTGGTGTAGTCCCAGTCTACTAATGTAATGAACCTGTTGACAGTATAAAGTGGTGTAGTCCCAGTCTACTAATGTAATGAACCTGTTGATAAAGTGGTGTAGTCCCAGTCTACTAATGTAATGAACCTGTTGACAGTATAAAGTGGTGTAGTCCCAGTCTACTAATGTCATGAACCTGTTGACAGTATAAAGTGGTGTAGTCCCAGTCTACTAATGTAATGAACCTGTTGATAAAGTGGTGTAGTCCCAGTCTACTAATGTAATGAACCTGTTGATAAAGTGGTGTAGTCCCAGTCTACTAATGTAATGAACCTGTTGACAGTATAAAGTGGTGTAGTCCCAGTCTACTAATGTAATGAACCTGTTGATAAAGTGGTGTAGTTCCAGTCTACTAATGTAATGAACCTGTTGACAAAGTGGTGTAGTCCCAGTCTACTAATGTAATGAACCTGTTGACCGTATAAAGTGGTGTAGTCCCGGTCTACTAATGTAATGAACCTGTTGATAAAGTGGTGTAGTCCCAGTCTACTAATGTAATGAACCTGTTGATAAAGTGGTGTAGTCCCAGTCTACTAATGTAATGAACCTGTTGATAAAGTGGTGTAGTCCCAGTCTACTAATGTAATGAACCTGTTGACAGTATAAAGTGGTGTAGTCCCAGTCTACTAATGTAATGAACCTGTTGACAGTATAAAGTGGTGTAGTCCCAGTCTACTAATGTAATGAACCTGTTGATAAAGTGGTGTAGTCCCAGTCTACTAATGTAATGAACCTGTTGACAGTATAAAGTGGTGTAGTCCCAGTCTACTAATGTAATGAACCTGTTGATAAAGTGGTGTAGTCCCAGTCTACTAATGTAGACCTGTTGATAAAGTGGTGTAGTTCCAGTCTACTAATGTAATGAACCTGTTGATAAAGTGGTGTAGTCCCAGTCTACTAATGTAATGAACCTGTTGACAGTATAAAGTGGTGTAGTCCCAGTCTACTAATGTAATGAACCTGTTGATAAAGTGGTGTAGTCCCAGTCTACTAATGTAATGAACCTGTTGACAGTATAAAGTGGTGTAGTCCCAGTCTACTAATGTAATGAACCTGTTGACAGTATAAAGTGGTGTAGTCCCAGTCTACTAATGTAATGAACCTGTTGATAAAGTGGTGTAGTTCCAGTCTACTAATGTAATGAACCTGTTGATAAAGTGGTGTAGTCCCAGTCTACTAATGTAATGAACCTGTTGATAAAGTGGTGTAGTCCCAGTCTACTAATGTAATGAACCTGTTGATAAAGTGGTGTAGTCCCAGTCTACTAATGTAATGAACCTGTTGACAGTATAAAGTGGTGTAGTCCCAGTCTACTAATGTAATGAACCTGTTGATAAAGTGGTGTAGTCCCAGTCTACTAATGTAATGAACCTGTTGATAAAGTGGTGTAGTCCCAGTCTACTAATGTAATGAACCTGTTGACAGTATAAAGTGGTGTAGTCCCAGTCTACTAATGTAATGAACCTGTTGATAAAGTGGTGTAGTTCCAGTCTACTAATGTAATGAACCTGTTGACAGTATAAAGTGGTGTAGTCCCAGTCTACTAATGTAATGAACCTGTTGATAAAGTGGTGTAGTCCCAGTCTACTAATGTAATGAACCTGTTGACAGTATAAAGTGGTGTAGTTCCAGTCTACTAATGTAATGAACCTGTTGATAAAGTGGTGTAGTCCCAGTCTACTAATGTAATGAACCTGTTGATAAAGTGGTGTAGTCCCAGTCTACTAATGTAATGAACCTGTTGACAGTATAAAGTGGTGTAGTCCCAGTCTACTAATGTAATGAACCTGTTGATAAAGTGGTGTAGTCCCAGTCTACTAATGTAATGAACCTGTTGATAAAGTGGTGTAGTTCCAGTCTACTAATGTAATGAACCTGTTGATAAAGTGGTGTAGTCCCAGTCTACTAATGTAATGAACCTGTTGATAAAGTGGTGTAGTCCCAGTCTACTAATGTAATGAACCTGTTGACAGTATAAAGTGGTGTAGTCCCAGTCTACTAATGTAATGAACCTGTTGATAAAGTGGTGTAGTTCCAGTCTACTAATGTAATGAACCTGTTGACAGTATAAAGTGGTGTAGTCCCAGTCTACTAATGTAATGAACCTGTTGATAAAGTGGTGTAGTCCCAGTCTACTAATGTAATGAACCTGTTGACAGTATAAAGTGGTGTAGTCCCAGTCTACTAATGTAATGAACCTGTTGATAAAGTGGTGTAGTCCCAGTCTACTAATGTAATGAACCTGTTGATAAAGTGGTGTAGTCCCAGTCTACTAATGTAATGAACCTGTTGACAGTATAAAGTGGTGTAGTCCCAGTCTACTAATGTAATGAACCTGTTGATAAAGTGGTGTAGTCCCAGTCTACTAATGTAATGAACCTGTTGATAAAGTGGTGTAGTCCCAGTCTACTAATGTAATGAACCTGTTGACAGTATAAAGTGGTGTAGTCCCAGTCTACTAATGTAATGAACCTGTTGATAAAGTGGTGTAGTCCCAGTCTACTAATGTAATGAACCTGTTGATAAAGTGGTGTAGTCCCAGTCTACTAATGTAATGAACCTGTTGACAGTATAAAGTGGTGTAGTCCCAGTCTACTAATGTAATGAACCTGTTGATAAAGTGGTGTAGTCCCAGTCTACTAATGTAATGAACCTGTTGACATTATAAAGTGGTGTAGTCCCAGTCTACTAATGTAATGAACCTGTTGACAGTATAAAGTGGTGTAGTCCCAGTCTACTAATGTAATGAACCTGTTGATAAAATGGTGTAGTCCCAGTCTACTAATGTAATGAACCTGTTGATAAAGTGGTGTAGTCCCAGTCTACTAATGTAATGAACCTGTTGACATTATAAAGTGGTGTAGTCCCAGTCTACTAATGTAATGAACCTGTTGATAAAGTGGTGTAGTCCCAGTCTACTAATGTAATGAACCTGTTGACAGTATAAAGTGGTGTAGTCCCAGTCTACTAATGTAATGAACCTGTTGATAAAGTGGTGTAGACCCAGTCTACTAATGTAATGAACCTGTTGATAAAGTGGTGTAGTCCCAGTCTACTAATGTAATGAACCTGTTGACAGTATAAAGTGGTGTAGTCCCAGTCTACTAATGTAATGAACCTGTTGATAAAGTGGTGTAGTCCCAGTCTACTAATGTAATGAACCTGTTGACAGTATAAAGTGGTGTAGTCCCAGTCTACTAATGTAATGAACCTGTTGACAGTATAAAGTGGTGTAGTCCCAGTCTACTAATGTAATGAACCTGTTGATAAAGTGGTGTAGTCCCAGTCTACTAATGTAATGAACCTGTTGACAGTATAAAGTGGTGTAGTCCCAGTCTACTAATGTAATGAACCTGTTGATAAAGTGGTGTAGTCCCAGTCTACTAATGTAATGAACCTGTTGACAGTATAAAGTGGTGTAGTCCCAGTCTACTAATGTAATGAACCTGTTGATAAAGTGGTGTAGTCCCAGTCTACTAATGTAATGAACCTGTTGATAAAGTGGTGTAGTCCCAGTCTACTAATGTAATGAACCTGTTGATAAAGTGGTGTAGTTCCAGTCTACTAATGTAATGAACCTGTTGATAAAGTGGTGTAGTCCCAGTCTACTAATGTAATGAACCTGTTGACAGTATAAAGTGGTGTAGTCCCAGTCTACTAATGTAATGAACCTGTTGATAAAGTGGTGTAGTCCCAGTCTACTAATGTAATGAACCTGTTGATAAAGTGGTGTAGTTCCAGTCTACTAATGTAATGAACCTGTTGACAGTATAAAGTGGTGTAGTCCCAGTCTACTAATGTAATGAACCTGTTGATAAAGTGGTGTAGTCCCAGTCTACTAATGTAATGAACCTGTTGATAAAGTGGTGTAGTTCCAGTCTACTAATGTAATGAACCTGTTGACAGTATAAAGTGGTGTAGTCCCAGTCTACTAATGTAATGAACCTGTTGATAAAGTGGTGTAGTCCCAGTCTACTAATGTAATGAACCTGTTGATAAAGTGGTGTAGTCCCAGTCTACTAATGTAATGAACCTGTTGATAAAGTGGTGTAGTCCCAGTCTACTAATGTAATGAACCTGTTGACAGTATAAAGTGGTGTAGTCCCAGTCTACTAATGTAATGAACCTGTTGATAAAGTGGTGTAGTCCCAGTCTACTAATGTAATGAACCTGTTGATAAAGTGGTGTAGTTCCAGTCTACTAATGTAATGAACCTGTTGATAAAGTGGTGTAGTCCCAGTCTACTAATGTAATGAACCTGTTGATAAAGTGGTGTAGTCCCAGTCTACTAATGTAATGAACCTGTTGACAGTATAAAGTGGTGTAGTCCCAGTCTACTAATGTAATGAACCTGTTGACAGTATAAAGTGGTGTAGTCCCAGTCTACTAATGTAATGAACCTGTTGATAAAGTGGTGTAGTCCCAGTCTACTAATGTAATGAACCTGTTGATAAAGTGGTGTAGTCCCAGTCTACTAATGTAATGAACCTGTTGACAGTATAAAGTGGTGTAGTCCCAGTCTACTAATGTAATGAACCTGTTGATAAAGTGGTGTAGTCCCAGTCTACTAATGTAATGAACCTGTTGACAGTATAAAGTGGTGTAGTCCCAGTCTACTAATGTAATGAACCTGTTGATAAAGTGGTGTAGTCCCAGTCTACTAATGTAATGAACCTGTTGATAAAGTGGTGTAGTTCCAGTCTACTAATGTAATGAACCTGTTGACAGTATAAAGTGGTGTAGTCCCAGTCTACTAATGTAATGAACCTGTTGATAAAGTGGTGTAGTCCCAGTCTACTAATGTAATGAACCTGTTGACAGTATAAAGTGGTGTAGTCCCAGTCTACTAATGTAATGAACCTGTTGATAAAGTGGTGTAGTCCCAGTCTACTAATGTAATGAACCTGTTGACAGTATAAAGTGGTGTAGTCCCAGTCTACTAATGTAATGAACCTGTTGATAAAGTGGTGTAGTCCCAGTCTACTAATGTAATGAACCTGTTGATAAAGTGGTGTAGTTCCAGTCTACTAATGTAATGAACCTGTTGACAGTATAAAGTGGTGTAGTCCCAGTCTACTAATGTAATGAACCTGTTGATAAAGTGGTGTAGTCCCAGTCTACTAATGTAATGAACCTGTTGACAGTATAAAGTGGTGTAGTCCCAGTCTACTAATGTAATGAACCTGTTGATAAAGTGGTGTAGTCCCAGTCTACTAATGTAATGAACCTGTTGACAGTATAAAGTGGTGTAGTCCCAGTCTACTAATGTAATGAACCTGTTGATAAAGTGGTGTAGTCCCAGTCTACTAATGTAATGAACCTGTTGACAGTATAAAGTGGTGTAGTCCCTGTCTACTAATGTAATGAACCTGTTGATAAAGTGGTGTAGTCCCAGTCTACTAATGTAATGAACCTGTTGATAAAGTGGTGTAGTCCCAGTCTACTAATGTAATGAACCTGTTGACAGTATAAAGTGGTGTAGTCCCAGTCTACTAATGTAATGAACCTGTTGATAAAGTGGTGTAGTTCCAGTCTACTAATGTAATGAACCTGTTGACAGTATAAAGTGGTGTAGTCCCAGTCTACTAATGTAATGAACCTGTTGATAAAGTGGTGTAGTCCCAGTCTACTAATGTAATGAACCTGTTGATAAAGTGGTGTAGTCCCAGTCTACTAATGTAATGAACCTGTTGATAAAGTGGTGTAGTCCCAGTCTACTAATGTAATGAACCTGTTGACAGTATAAAGTGGTGTAGTCCCAGTCTACTAATGTAATGAACCTGTTGATAAAGTGGTGTAGTCCCAGTCTACTAATGTAATGAACCTGTTGATAAAGTGGTGTAGTTCCAGTCTACTAATGTAATGAACCTGTTGACAGTATAAAGTGGTGTAGTCCCAGTCTACTAATGTAATGAACCTGTTGATAAAGTGGTGTAGTCCCAGTCTACTAATGTAATGAACCTGTTGACATTATAAAGTGGTGTAGTCCCAGTCTACTAATGTAATGAACCTGTTGACAGTATAAAGTGGTGTAGTCCCAGTCTACTAATGTAATGAACCTGTTGATAAAGTGGTGTAGTCCCAGTCTACTAATGTAATGAACCTGTTGATAAAGTGGTGTAGTCCCAGTCTACTAATGTAATGAACCTGTTGATAAAGTGGTGTAGTCCCAGTCTACTAATGTAATGAACCTGTTGACAGTATAAAGTGGTGTAGTCCCAGTCTACTAATGTAATGAACCTGTTGATAAAGTGGTGTAGTCCCAGTCTACTAATGTAATGAACCTGTTGATAAAGTGGTGTAGTTCCAGTCTACTAATGTAATGAACCTGTTGACAGTATAAAGTGGTGTAGTCCCAGTCTACTAATGTAATGAACCTGTTGATAAAGTGGTGTAGTCCCAGTCTACTAATGTAATGAACCTGTTGACAGTATAAAGTGGTGTAGTCCCAGTCTACTAATGTAATGAACCTGTTGACAGTATAAAGTGGTGTAGTCCCAGTCTACTAATGTAATGAACCTGTTGATAAAGTGGTGTAGTCCCAGTCTACTAATGTAATGAACCTGTTGACAGTATAAAGTGGTGTAGTCCCAGTCTACTAATGTAATGAACCTGTTGATAAAGTGGTGTAGTCCCAGTCTACTAATGTAATGAACCTGTTGATAAAGTGGTGTAGTCCCAGTCTACTAATGTAATGAACCTGTTGACAGTATAAAGTGGTGTAGTTCCAGTCTACTAATGTAATGAACCTGTTGATAAAGTGGTGTAGTCCCAGTCTACTAATGTAATGAACCTGTTGACAGTATAAAGTGGTGTAGTCCCAGTCTACTAATGTAATGAACCTGTTGATAAAGTGGTGTAGTCCCAGTCTACTAATGTAATGAACCTGTTGATAAAGTGGTGTAGTCCCAGTCTACTAATGTAATGAACCTGTTGACAGTATAAAGTGGTGTAGTCCCAGTCTACTAATGTAATGAACCTGTTGATAAAGTGGTGTAGTCCCAGTCTACTAATGTAATGAACCTGTTGATAAAGTGGTGTAGTCCCAGTCTACTAATGTAATGAACCTGTTGACAGTATAAAGTGGTGTAGTCCCAGTCTACTAATGTAATGAACCTGTTGATAAAGTGGTGTAGTCCCAGTCTACTAATGTAATGAACCTGTTGACATTATAAAGTGGTGTAGTCCCAGTCTACTAATGTAATGAACCTGTTGACAGTATAAAGTGGTGTAGTCCCAGTCTACTAATGTAATGAACCTGTTGATAAAGTGGTGTAGTCCCAGTCTACTAATGTAATGAACCTGTTGATAAAGTGGTGTAGTCCCAGTCTACTAATGTAATGAACCTGTTGATAAAGTGGTGTAGTCCCAGTCTACTAATGTAATGAACCTGTTGACAGTATAAAGTGGTGTAGTCCCAGTCTACTAATGTAATGAACCTGTTGATAAAGTGGTGTAGTCCCAGTCTACTAATGTAATGAACCTGTTGACAGTATAAAGTGGTGTAGTCCCAGTCTACTAATGTAATGAACCTGTTGACAGTATAAAGTGGTGTAGTCCCAGTCTACTAATGTAATGAACCTGTTGATAAAGTGGTGTAGTCCCAGTCTACTAATGTAATGAACCTGTTGATAAAGTGGTGTAGTCCCAGTCTACTAATGTAATGAACCTGTTGACAGTATAAAGTGGTGTAGTCCCAGTCTACTAATGTAATGAACCTGTTGATAAAGTGGTGTAGTCCCAGTCTACTAATGTAATGAACCTGTTGATAAAGTGGTGTAGTTCCAGTCTACTAATGTAATGAACCTGTTGACAGTATAAAGTGGTGTAGTTCCAGTCTACTAATGTAATGAACCTGTTGATAAAGTGGTGTAGTTCCAGTCTACTAATGTAATGAACCTGTTGACAGTATAAAGTGGTGTAGTCCCAGTCTACTAATGTAATGAACCTGTTGATAAAGTGGTGTAGTTCCAGTCTACTAATGTAATGAACCTGTTGACAGTATAAAGTGGTGTAGTCCCAGTCTACTAATGTAATGAACCTGTTGATAAAGTGGTGTAGTCCCAGTCTACTAATGTAATGAACCTGTTGACAGTATAAAGTGGTGTAGTCCCAGTCTACTAATGTAATGAACCTGTTGATAAAGTGGTGTAGTCCCAGTCTACTAATGTAATGAACCTGTTGACAGTATAAAGTGGTGTAGTCCCAGTCTACTAATGTAATGAACCTGTTGATGTTGTAGTCCCAGTCTATAATGTAATGAACCTGTTGATAAAGTGGTGTAGTCCCAGTCTACTAATGTAATGAACCTGTTGACAGTATAAAGTGGTGTAGTCCCAGTCTACTAATGTAATGAACCTGTTGATAAAGTGGTGTAGTCCCAGTCTACTAATGTAATGAACCTGTTGATAAAGTGGTGTAGTCCCAGTCTACTAATGTAATGAACCTGTTGACAGTATAAAGTGGTGTAGTTCCAGTCTACTAATGTAATGAACCTGTTGACAGTATAAAGTGGTGTAGTTCCAGTCTACTAATGTAATGAACCTGTTGATAAAGTGGTGTAGTCCCAGTCTACTAATGTAATGAACCTGTTGACAGTATAAAGTGGTGTAGTCCCAGTCTACTAATGTAATGAACCTGTTGATAAAGTGGTGTAGTCCCAGTCTACTAATGTAATGAACCTGTTGACAGTATAAAGTGGTGTAGTCCCAGTCTACTAATGTAATGAACCTGTTGACAGTATAAAGTGGTGTAGTCCCAGTCTACTAATGTAATGAACCTGTTGACAGTATAAAGTGGTGTAGTCCCAGTCTACTAATGTAATGAACCTGTTGATAAAGTGGTGTAGTCCCAGTCTACTAATGTATGAACCTGTTGATAAAGTGGTGTAGTCCCAGTCTACTAATGTAATGAACCTGTTGACAGTATAAAGTGGTGTAGTCCCAGTCTACTAATGTAATGAACCTGTTGATAAAGTGGTGTAGTCCCAGTCTACTAATGTAATGAACCTGTTGATAAAGTGGTGTAGTCCCAGTCTACTAATGTAATGAACCTGTTGATAAAGTGGTGTAGTCCCAGTCTACTAATGTAATGAACCTGTTGACAGTATAAAGTGGTGTAGTCCCAGTCTACTAATGTAATGAACCTGTTGATAAAGTGGTGTAGTCCCAGTCTACTAATGTAATGAACCTGTTGATAAAGTGGTGTAGTCCCAGTCTACTAATGTAATGAACCTGTTGACAGTATAAAGTGGTGTAGTCCCAGTCTACTAATGTAATGAACCTGTTGATAAAGTGGTGTAGTCCCAGTCTACTAATGTAATGAACCTGTTGATAAAGTGGTGTAGTCCCAGTCTACTAATGTAATGAACCTGTTGATAAAGTGGTGTAGTCCCAGTCTACTAATGTAATGAACCTGTTGATAAAGTGGTGTAGTCCCAGTCTACTAATGTAATGAACCTGTTGACAGTATAAAGTGGTGTAGTCCCAGTCTACTAATGTAATGAACCTGTTGATAAAGTGGTGTAGTCCCAGTCTACTAATGTAATGAACCTGTTGATAAAGTGGTGTAGTCCCAGTCTACTAATGTAATGAACCTGTTGACAGTATAAAGTGGTGTAGTCCCAGTCTACTAATGTAATGAACCTGTTGATAAAGTGGTGTAGTCCCAGTCTACTAATGTAATGAACCTGTTGACAGTATAAAGTGGTGTAGTCCCAGTCTACTAATGTAATGAACCTGTTGACAGTATAAAGTGGTGTAGTTCCAGTCTACTAATGTAATGAACCTGTTGATAAAGTGGTGTAGTCCCAGTCTACTAATGTAATGAACCTGTTGACAGTATAAAGTGGTGTAGTCCCTGTCTACTAATGTAATGAACCTGTTGATAAAGTGGTGTAGTCCCAGTCTACTAATGTAATGAACCTGTTGATAAAGTGGTGTAGTCCCAGTCTACTAATGTAATGAACCTGTTGACAGTATAAAGTGGTGTAGTTCCAGTCTACTAATGTAATGAACCTGTTGATAAAGTGGTGTAGTCCCAGTCTACTAATGTAATGAACCTGTTGACAGTATAAAGTGGTGTAGTCCCAGTCTACTAATGTAATGAACCTGTTGATAAAGTGGTGTAGTCCCAGTCTACTAATGTAATGAACCTGTTGACAGTATAAAGTGGTGTAGTCCCAGTCTACTAATGTAATGAACCTGTTGATAAAGTGGTGTAGTCCCAGTCTACTAATGTAATGAACCTGTTGATAAAGTGGTGTAGTCCCAGTCTACTAATGTAATTAACCTGTTGACAGTATAAAGTGGTGTAGTCCCTGTCTACTAATGTAATGAACCTGTTGATAAAGTGGTGTAGTCCCAGTCTACTAATGTAATGAACCTGTTGATAAAGTGGTGTAGTCCCAGTCTACTAATGTAATGAACCTGTTGACAGTATAAAGTGGTGTAGTCCCAGTCTACTAATGTAATGAACCTGTTGATAAAGTGGTGTAGTCCCAGTCTACTAATGTAATGAACCTGTTGACATTATAAAGTGGTGTAGTCCCAGTCTACTAATGTAATGAACCTGTTGACAGTATAAAGTGGTGTAGTCCCAGTCTACTAATGTAATGAACCTGTTGATAAAGTGGTGTAGTTCCAGTCTACTAATGTAATGAACCTGTTGATAAAGTGGTGTAGTCCCAGTCTACTAATGTAATGAACCTGTTGATAAAGTGGTGTAGTCCCAGTCTACTAATGTAATGAACCTGTTGACAGTATAAAGTGGTGTAGTCCCAGTCTACTAATGTAATGAACCTGTTGATAAAGTGGTGTAGTCCCAGTCTACTAATGTAATGAACCTGTTGACAGTATAAAGTGGTGTAGTCCCAGTCTACTAATGTAATGAACCTGTTGACAGTATAAAGTGGTGTAGTCCCAGTCTACTAATGTAATGAACCTGTTGATAAAGTGGTGTAGTCCCAGTCTACTAATGTAATGAACCTGTTGATAAAGTGGTGTAGTCCCAGTCTACTAATGTAATGAACCTGTTGACAGTATAAAGTGGTGTAGTCCCAGTCTACTAATGTAATGAACCTGTTGATAAAGTGGTGTAGTCCCAGTCTACTAATGTAATGAACCTGTTGATAAAGTGGTGTAGTTCCAGTCTACTAATGTAATGAACCTGTTGACAGTATAAAGTGGTGTAGTTCCAGTCTACTAATGTAATGAACCTGTTGATAAAGTGGTGTAGTTCCAGTCTACTAATGTAATGAACCTGTTGACAGTATAAAGTGGTGTAGTCCCAGTCTACTAATGTAATGAACCTGTTGATAAAGTGGTGTAGTTCCAGTCTACTAATGTAATGAACCTGTTGACAGTATAAAGTGGTGTAGTCCCAGTCTACTAATGTAATGAACCTGTTGATAAAGTGGTGTAGTCCCAGTCTACTAATGTAATGAACCTGTTGACAGTATAAAGTGGTGTAGTCCCAGTCTACTAATGTAATGAACCTGTTGATAAAGTGGTGTAGTTCCAGTCTACTAATGTAATGAACCTGTTGACAGTATAAAGTGGTGTAGTCCCAGTCTACTAATGTAATGAACCTGTTGATAAAGTGGTGTAGTCCCAGTCTACTAATGTAATGAACCTGTTGATAAAGTGGTGTAGTCCCAGTCTACTAATGTAATGAACCTGTTGACAGTATAAAGTGGTGTAGTCCCAGTCTACTAATGTAATGAACCTGTTGATAAAGTGGTGTAGTCCCAGTCTACTAATGTAATGAACCTGTTGATAAAGTGGTGTAGTCCCAGTCTACTAATGTAATGAACCTGTTGACAGTATAAAGTGGTGTAGTCCCAGTCTACTAATGTAATGAACCTGTTGACAGTATAAAGTGGTGTAGTTCCAGTCTACTAATGTAATGAACCTGTTGATAAAGTGGTGTAGTCCCAGTCTACTAATGTAATGAACCTGTTGACAGTATAAAGTGGTGTAGTCCCAGTCTACTAATGTAATGAACCTGTTGATAAAGTGGTGTAGTCCCAGTCTACTAATGTAATGAACCTGTTGACATTATAAAGTGGTGTAGTCCCAGTCTACTAATGTAATGAACCTGTTGACAGTATAAAGTGGTGTAGTCCCAGTCTACTAATGTAATGAACCTGTTGACAGTATAAAGTGGTGTAGTCCCAGTCTACTAATGTATTGAACCTGTTGATAAAGTGGTGTAGTCCCAGTCTACTACTGTATTGAACCTGTTGATAAAGTGGTGTAGTCCCAGTCTACTAATGTAATGAACCTGTTGACAGTATAAAGTGGTGTAGTCCCAGTCTACTAATGTAATGAACCTGTTGACATTATAAAGTGGTGTAGTCCCAGTCTACTAATGTAATGAACCTGTTGACAGTATAAAGTGGTGTAGTCCCAGTCTACTAATGTATTGAACCTGTTGATAAAGTGGTGTAGTCCCAGTCTACTAATGTAATGAACCTGTTGATAAAGTGGTGTAGTCCCAGTCTACTAATGTAATGAACCTGTTGATAAAGTGGTGTAGTCCCAGTCTACTAATGTAATGAACCTGTTGACAGTATAAAGTGGTGTAGTCCCAGTCTACTAATGTAATGAACCTGTTGATAAAGTGGTGTAGACCCAGTCTACTAATGTAATGAACCTGTTGATAAAGTGGTGTAGTCCCAGTCTACTAATGTAATGAACCTGTTGACAGTATAAAGTGGTGTAGTCCCAGTCTACTAATGTAATGAACCTGTTGATAAAGTGGTGTAGTCCCAGTCTACTAATGTAATGAACCTGTTGACAGTATAAAGTGGTGTAGTCCCAGTCTACTAATGTAATGAACCTGTTGACAGTATAAAGTGGTGTAGTTCCAGTCTACTAATGTAATGAACCTGTTGATAAAGTGGTGTAGTCCCAGTCTACTAATGTAATGAACCTGTTGACAGTATAAAGTGGTGTAGTCCCAGTCTACTAATGTAATGAACCTGTTGATAAAGTGGTGTAGTCCCAGTCTACTAATGTAATGAACCTGTTGACAGTATAAAGTGGTGTAGTCCCAGTCTACTAATGTATTGAACCTGTTGATAAAGTGGTGTAGTCCCAGTCTACTAATGTAATGAACCTGTTGACAGTATAAAGTGGTGTAGTCCCAGTCTACTAATGTAATGAACCTGTTGACAGTATAAAGTGGTGTAGTCCCAGTCTACTAATGTAATGAACCTGTTGATAAAGTGGTGTAGTCCCAGTCTACTAATGTATTGAACCTGTTGATAAAGTGGTGTAGTCCCAGTCTACTAATGTAATGAACCTGTTGATAAAGTGGTGTAGTCCCAGTCTACTAATGTAATGAACCTGTTGATAAAGTGGTGTAGTTCCAGTCTACTAATGTAATGAACCTGTTGATAAAGTGGTGTAGTCCCAGTCTACTAATGTAATGAACCTGTTGATAAAGTGGTGTAGTCCCAGTCTACTAATGTAATGAACCTGTTGATAAAGTGGTGTAGTCCCAGTCTACTAATGTAATGAACCTGTTGATAAAGTGGTGTAGTCCCAGTCTACTAATGTAATGAACCTGTTGATAAAGTGGTGTAGTCCCAGTCTACTAATGTAATGAACCTGTTGATAAAGTGGTGTAGTCCCAGTCTACACTACGGGTCGATGTGGCAGGAAGCGTCTGTCAGAGAACATCTGATTAATGACATCAGTAAACACACTATCTACTGTTTACTCAAACCAGCAGTGTCCGGTTTACAACTTCTCCCTCCCCCGCTCTCTGTGTGTGTGTGTACGTGTGCGTGTGTGTGTGTGTGTGTGTGTGTGTGTGTGTGTGTGTGTGTGTGTGTGTGTGTGTGTGTGTGAGAGAGTTTATCTATTTCACTTGCTTTGGCGATGTAAACATGTGTTCCCATGCCAATAAAGCCCCTTGAATTGAATTGAGAGGAAGGGAGGGAGGGAGGGAGAGGGAGAGAGAGAGCAGAAGAGGGGGGGGGAGAGAGGAGGAAGAGAGGGAGGGTGAGGAGAGAGAGGAGGAAGAGAGGGAGGGGGAGGAGAGAGAGGAGGAAGAGAGGGAGGGGGAGGAGAGAGAGGAGGGGAGGAGGGGAGGAGGAAGAGAGGGAGGGGGGGAGGGGAGAGAGGAGGAAGAGAGGGAGGGGGAGGAGAGAGAGGAGGAAGAGAGGGAGGGGGAGGAGAGAGAGGAGGAAGAGAGGGAGGGGGAGGAGAGAGAGGAGGAAGAGAGGGAGGGGGAGGAGAGAGAGGAGGAAGAGAGAGAGCGAGGAGGAAGAGAGGGAGGGGAGGAGGCAGAGCCCCACCCTGTCTGAAGAAAGGCCCACACACATGACTCATACTGACTTCCCCAAATACAGCCCCTCTGCTCCACACACAGAGACACTGTGGTTTTCTAGAAATGAAGAGGGCTGGTTTTCATTAGAAGGCCTCCAACTGTCTGAAGCAGTGTGGTTTTCTAGAAACTAGAGTTGTCTTTCATCAGAAGCATTACAAAATATTTGTGAGAAAATCATCAGAAGAGTTGAAAATGCACTGGGAACCCACATTGACTTGGACTTAACTGGGACGGGAACCCATTTAACTTGGATTTAACCGGGATGGGAAATCATTTAAACTTGGATTTAAACGGGATGGGAATCCATTTCACTTGGATTTAAACGGGATGGGAATCCATTTCACTTGGATTTAACCGGGATGGGAACACATTTAACTTGGATTTAACTGGAATGGGAACCCATTTAACTGGTATGGGAACCCATTTAACTGGAATGGGAACCCATTTAACTGGAATGGGAACCCATTTAACTTGGATTTAACCGGGATGGGAACACATTTAACTTGGATTTAACCGGGATGGGAACACATTTAACTTGGATTTAACTGGAATGGGAACCCATTTAACTTGGATTTAAACGGGATGGGAATCCATTTCACTTGGATTTAACCGGGATGGGAATCCATTTCACTTGGATTTAAACGGGATGGGAACACATTTAACTGGAATGGGAACCCATTTAACTTGGATTTAACTGGAATGGGAACCCATTTAACTGGAATGGGAACCCATTTAACTTGGATTTAACTGGGAAGGTAACCCATTTAACTTGGATTTAACCGGGATGGGAACACATTTAAGTGGGATGGGAACCCATTTAACTTGGATTTAACCAGGATGGGAACCCATTTAACTTGGATTTAACCGGGATGGGAACCCATTTAACTGCGATGGGAACACATTTAACTTGGATTTAACTGGGGTGGGAACCCATTTAACTGGTATGGGAACACATTTAACTGGGATGGGAACCAATTTAACTGGGATGGGATAACCCATTTAACTTGGATGGGAACCCACATTGACTTGGACTTAACTGGGATGGGAACCCTACTGGTCTAGTGTAATAACCTATTCTATAATGAACTCCCTCCATTCTCCTGGTCTAGTGTAATAACCTACTGGTCTAGTGTAGTAACCTACTGGTCTAGTGTAATAACCCACTGGTCTAGTGTAATAAAACTACTGGTCTAGTGTAATAACCTACTCTATAATGATCTCCCTCCATTATACTGGTCTAGTGTAATAACCTGCTGGTCTAGTGTAATAACCTACTGGTCTAGTGTAATAACCTACTGGTCTAGTGTAATAACCTACTCTATAATGATCTCCCCCCATTCACCTGATCTAGTGTAATAACCTATTGGTCTAGTGTAATAACCTACTGGTCTAATGTAATAACCTACTGTTCTAGTGTAATAACCTATTCTATAATGATCTCCCTCCATTCTACTGGTCTAGTGTAATAACCTACTGGTCTAGTGTAATAACCTACTGGTCTAGTGTAATAACCTATTGATCAAGTGTAATAACTTATTCTATAATGATCTCCCTCCATTCTACTGGTCTAGTGTAATAACCTACTGGTCTAGTGTAATAAAATACTGGTCTAGTGTAATAACATACTGGTCTAATGTAATAACCTACTGTTCTAGTGTAATAACCTATTCTATAATGATCTCCCTCCATTCTACTGGTCTAGTGTAATAACCTACTGGTCTAGTGTAATAACCTACTGGTCTAGTGTAATAACCTACTGGTCTAGTGTAATAACCTATTCTATAATGATCTCCCTCCATTCTACTGGTCTAGTGTAATAACCTACTGGTCTAGAGTAATAAAATACTGGTCTAGTGTAATAACATACTGGTCTAGTGTAATAACCTCCCTCCATTCTACTGGTCTAGCGTAACAACCTACTGGTCTAGTGCAACAACCTACTGGTCTAGTGTAACAACCTACTGGTCTAGTGTAACAACCTACTGGTCTAGTGTAATAACCTACTGGTCTAGTGTAATAACCTACTGGTCTAGTGTAATAACCTATTGGTCTAGTGTAATAACCTATTGGTCTAGTGTAATAACCTATTCTATAATGGTCTCCTTTCATTCTACTGGTCTAGTGTAATAACCTATTGGTCTAGTGTAATAACCTACTGGTCTAGTGTAATAACCTACTGGTCTAGTGTAATAACCTATTGGTCTAGTGTAATAACCTATTCTATAATGATCTCCCTAATTCTACTGGTCTAGTGTAATAACCTATTGGTCTAGTGTAATAACATACTGGTATAGTGTAATAACCTATTGGTCTAGTTTAATAACCTATTCTATAATGATCTCCCTCCATTCTACTGGTCTAGTGTAATAACCTATTGGTCTAGTGTAATAACCTATTCTATAATGATCTCCCTCCATTCTACTGGTCTAGTGTAATAACCTACTGGTCTAGTGTAATAACCTATTGATCACGTGTAATAACTTATTCTATAATGATCTCCCTCCATTCTACTGGTCTAGTGTAATAACCTACTGGTCTAGTGTAATAACCTACTGGTCTAATGTAATAACCTATTGGTCTAGTGTAATAACCTACTGGTCTAGTGTAATAACCTACTGGTCTAGTGTAATAACCTACTGGTCTAGTGTAATAACCTATTCTATAATGATCTCCCTTCATTCTACTGGTCGAGTGTAATAACCTATTTTATAATGATCTCCCTTCATTCTACTGGTCTAGTGTAATAACTTACTGGTCTAGTGTAATAACCTACTGATCTAGTGTAATAACCTATTCTATAATGATCTCCCTCCATTATACTGGTCTAGTGTAATAACCTACTGGTCTAGTGTAATAACCTACTGTTCTAGTGTAATAACCTATTCTATAATGATCTCCCTCCATTCTACTGGTCTAGTGTAATAACCTACTGGTCTAGTGTAATAACCTACTGGTCTAGTGTAATAAAATACTGGTCTAGTGTAATAACATACTGGTCTAATGTAATAACCTACTGTTCTAGTGTAATAACCTATTCTATAATGATCTCCCTCCATTCTACTGGTCTAGTGTAATAACCTACTGGTCTAGTGTAATAACCTACTGGTCTAGTGTAATAACCTACTGGTCTAGTGTAATAACCTATTCTATAATGATCTCCCTCCATTCTACTGGTCTAGTGTAATAACCTACTGGTCTAGTGTAATAACCTACTGGTCTAGAGTGTAATAGCCTACTGGTCTAGTGTAATAACCTACTGGTCTAGTGTAATAACCTACTCTATAATGATCTCCCTCCATTCTACTGGTCTAGTGTAATAACCTACTGGTCTAGTGTAATAACCTACTGGTCTAGAGTGTAATAACCTACTGGTCTAGTGTAATAACCTATTCTATAATGATCTCCCTCCATTATACTGGTCTAGTGTAATAACCTACTGGTCTAGTGTAATAACATATTGGTCGAGTGTAATAACTTATTCTATAATGATCTCCCTCCATTCTACTGGTCGAGTGTAATAACCTATTCTATAATGATCTCCCTCCATTCTACTGGTCTAGTATAATAACCTACTGGTCTAGTGTAATAACCTACTGGTCTAGTGTAATAACCTACTGGTCTAGTGTAATAACCTACTCTATAATGATCTCCCTCCATTCTACTGGTCTAGTGTAATAACCTACTGGTCTAGTGTAATAACCTACTGGTCTAGTGTAATAACATATTGTTCTAGTGTAATAACCTACTGGTCTAGTGTAATAACATATTGTTCTAGTGTAATAACCTACTGGTCTAGTGTAATAACCTATTCTATAATGATCTCCCTCCATTATACTGGTCTAGTGTAATAACCTACTGGTCTAGTGTAATAACCTACTGGTCTAGAGTGTAATAACCTACTGGTCTAGTGTAATAACCTGCTGGTCTAGTGTAATAACCTACTGGTCTAGTGTAATAACCTACTGGTCTAGTGTAATAACCTATTCTATAATGACCTCCCTCCATTATACTGGTCTAGTGTAATAACCTACTGGTCTAGAGTGTAATAACCTACTGGTCTAGAGTGTAATAACCTACTGGTCTAGTGTAATAACCTATTGGTCTAGTGTAATAACCTACTGGTCTAGTGTAATAACCTACTGGTCTAGTGTAATAACCTATTCTATAATGACCTCCCTCCATGCTACCGGTCTATTGTTCTGTGTTGATATTGTCTATTGTTCTGTGTTGATATTGTCTATTGTTCTGTGTTGATATTGTCTATTGTTCTGTGTTGATATTGTCTATTGTTCTGTGTTGATATTGTCTATTGTTCTGTGTTCATGTTGATTATTTAATGACAGTCTTCTGGGTTTTGCTGCTGATAGCGTGTCACATTACAGGGAGAAAAGGAAAGTAAAACGTGAACATTTTACCAGAATCCTCCAGGTGGGGCAGTGAAACGTTCCACTGTAGAGGGGTCTTCAGTGAAGTCAACTTACCATTGTGGTAGATTGGTTCCCGTTGGTTTAGTTAGGAGGAGGTGGAGGAGGAGGTGTCTGAAAAGAGAAACAGACTTAGAATCACATCCCGACCAGCCAAACGCTTCAAAACGCAGTCAAAACGTGTTCCACTTTTAAAGTCATGAAAAAAAACTGCATGTTTCCATTCATACAACTGTTATAGAATATGTTCTTCTGTTCTGCAACACCCACAGCTCACCCACAGCTCACCCACAGCTCACCCTCAGCTCACCCTCAGCTCACCCACAGCTCACTCACAGCTCACCCACATCTCACTCACAGCTCACCCACAGCTCACTCACAGCTCACCCACAGCTCACCCACAGCTCACCCACAGCTCACTCACAGCTCACTCACAGCTCACCCACAGCTCACCCACAGCTCACCCACAGCTCACTCACAGCTCACCCACAGCTCACCCACAGCTCACCCACAGCTCACTCACAGCTCACCCACAGCTCACCCACAGCTCACCCACAGCTCACTCACAGCTCACCCACAGCTCACCCACAGCTCACCCACAGCTCACTCACAGCTCACTCACAGCTCACCCACAGCTCACCCATAACTATCTTCTCATCCACAGCTCACCCATAACTATCTTCTCACCCACAGCTCACCCATAACTATCTTCTCATCCACAGCTCACCCATAACTATCTTCTTATCCACAGCTCACCCATAACTATCTTCTTATCCACAGTCACCCATAACTATCTTCTTATCCACAGCTCACCCATAACTATCTTCTTATCCACAGCTCACCCATAACTATCTTCTTATCCACAGCTCACCCATAACTATCTTCTTATCCACAGCTCACCCATAACTATCTTCTTATCCACAGCTCACCCATAACTATCTTCTTATCCACAGCTCACCCATAACTATCTTCTTATCCACAGCTCACCCATAACTATCTTCTTATCCACAGCTCACCCATAACTATCTTCTTATCCACAGCTCACCCATAACTATCTTCTTATCCACAGCTCACCCATAACTATCTTCTTATCCACAGCTCACCCATAACTATCTTCTTATCCACAGCTCACCCATAACTATCTTCTTATCCACAGCTCACTCATAACTATCTTCTTATCCACAGCTCACCCATAACTATCTTCTTATCCACAGCTCACCCATAACTATCTTCTTATCCACAGCTCACCCATAACTATCTTCTTATCCACAGCTCACCCATAACTATCTTCTTATCCACAGTCACCACGCTGTCTGTGTGGGTGGACCATTTCAGTTTGTCAGTGATGTGTACACCAAGGAACTTAAAACTTCCCACCTTCTCCACTGCTGTCCTGTCGATGTGGATAGGGGGGTGCTCCCTCTGCATTTTCCTGAAGTCCACGATCAGCTCCTTTATTTTGTTGACGTTGAGTGAGAGATTATTTTCCCTGGAACCACGCTCCGAGGGCCCTCACCTCCTCCCTGTAGGCCGTCTCGTCGTTGTTGGTAATCAAGCCTACTACTGTTGTGTCGTTTGCAAACTTGATGATTGAGTTGGAGGCATGCATGGCCCCGCAGTCATGGGTGAACAGGGAGTACAGGAGAGGGCTGAGAACGCACCCTTGTGGGGCCCCTTTGTTGAAGATCAGTGAAGTGGAGATGTTGTTTCCTACCTTCTCCACCTGGGGGGCGGCCCGTCAGGAAGTCCAGGACCCAGTTGCACAGGGCGGGGTCAAGACCCAGGGTCTCGAACGTAATGATGAGCTTGGAGGGTACTTTGGTGTTGAATGCTAAGCTATAGTCAATGAACAGCATTCTTACATAGGTATTCCTCTTGTCCAGATGGGATAGGGCAGTGTGCAGTGTGATGGCGATTGCATCGTCTGTGGACCTATTGGGGCGGTAAGCACATTGAAGTGGGTCTAAGGTTTCAGGTAAGGTAGAGGACATATGATCTTTGACTAGCCTCTCTAAGCACTTCATGATGACAGAAGTGAGTACGACAGGACGATAGTCAATTATTTCAGTTACCTTTGCTTTCTTAGGTACAGGAACAATAGCGGACATCTTGAAACAAGTGGGGACAGCAGACTGGGACAGGGAGAGATTGAATATGTCCATAAACACACTCCAGCCAGCTGGTCTGCTCATGCTCTGAGGACACGGCTAGGGATGCCGTCCTTGCGAGAGTTAACACGGTTAAATGTCCTACTCACGTCGGCCACGGAGAAGGAGAGCCCACAGTCCTTGGTAATTGTGTCCTTGAAACTGTAGAATTCCATTCATTCTTCTGTAGACCTCTCAATGGCCAATACTTAGAATCTGTAGACCTCTCAATGACCAATACTTAGAATCTGTAGACCTCTCAATGGCCAATACTTAGAATCTGTAGACCTCTCAATGGCCAATACTTAGAATCTGTAGACCTCTCAATGGCCAATACTTAGAATCTGTAGACCTCTCAATGGCCAATACTTAGAATCTGTAGACCTCTCAATGGCCAATACTTAGAATCTGTAGACCTCTCAATGACCAATACTTAGAATCTGTAGACCTCTCAATGACCAATACTTAGAATCTGTAGACCTCTCAATGGCCAATACTTAGAATCTGTAGACCTCTCAATGGCCAATACTTAGAATCTGTAGACCTCTCAATGGCCAATACTTAGAATCTGTAACCCAGGGTTTATATCCATCATTGGCAGGACCCATCTGCCTTCAGTTTGAGTTACTTAATGAGAGGGGGCAGCGCTGACCGAGCCTGCAACGTCACTTCCTGGAGAAGCTACGTTATGTTTCCATGGCTGTATTTAGACAGGCAGCCCAATCAATACTTTTCTTCACTAATTGGTCTTTCGACCAATCAGATCAGCTCTGAAAGAGATCCGATGTGATTGGTCAAAGGACCGATTAATGGGGGGGAAAAAAGATCGGAATTGGACTTCCTGTGTAAACGTGGCCCATGAGACGCCATCTTAAACGACTTCATTTAGCTTCAATGCGCTAACAAGTCTTCCCATAGGAATGAATGGTGGCATGCTATCTATGGGTTTGTCCAGTCATTTTATAGTCATTGGGTGCGTTTGCGTGTTAAGGCTGAAGCAGCCGACTGTAGATGCGCTAACAAGTCTTCTCATAGGAATGAATGGTGTCATGTTATCTATGGGTTTCATTGTAGAGTCATTGGGGGCGTTTGCGTGTTAAGGCTGAAGCAGCCGACTGTAGATGCGCTAACAAGTCTTCCCATAGGAATGAATGGTGTCATGTTATCTATGGGTTTCATTGTAGAGTCATTGGGTGCGTTTGCGTGTTCAGGCTGAAGCAGCCGACTGTAGATGAAAGTCGAGGAGGGAAGTCGGGGGAGGTGCCACAGCTGAAATCAGACACTGAGGTAGTTTTCCAACAGCAAGGCTCAGGTCAACATGTTTATAATGTTCTTTATCATATCTAAAACATGTCTCCAGCCTCCATATCTCACTAACTGATATCATGTGTTCATTGGTCAATCAATTAGTGAGAGAGCCTCAAACATCACATTCATGTGTATATATATCCACTGGACACATGAATCACAGCAAAGTCGGTTCCTGTTTCAGTCACGTCTTCGGTGACGTTAGCTTGAGTTGTAAAAAAAAAAAGAAATATTGGTTGACAATAGATCCTCCCACAATGCAGGCGATGATTGGTTGACAATAGATCCTCCCACAATGCAGGCGATGATTGGTTGACAATAGATCCTCCCACAATGCAGGCGATGATTGGTTGACAATAGATCCTCCCACAATGCAGGCGATAATTGTTGACAATAGATCCTCCCACAATGCAGGCGATGATTGGTTGACAATAGATCCTCCCACAGTGCAGGCGATGATTGGTTGACAATAGATCCTCCCACAGTGCAGGCGATGATTGGTTGACAATAGATCCTCCCACAGTGCAGGCGATGATTGGTTGACAATAGATCCTCCCACAGTGTAGGCGATGATTGGTTGACAATAGATCCTCCCACAATGCAGGCGATGATTGGTTGACAATAGATCCTCCCACAGTGCAGGCGAAGATTGGTTGACAATAGATCCTCCCACAGTGTAGGCGATGATTGGTTGACAATAGATCCTCCCACAATACAGGCGATGATTAGTTGACAATAGATCCTCCCACAATACAGGCGATGATTGGTTGACAATAGATCCTCCCACAATGCAGGCGATGGTTGGTTGACAATAGATCCTCCCACAGTACAGGCGATGATTGGTTGACAATAGATCCTCCCACAGTGCAGGCGATGATTGGTTGACAATAGATCCTCCCACAATGCAGGCGATAATTGGTTGACAATAGATCCTCCCACAGTGCAGGCGATGATTGGTTGACAATAGATCCTCCCACAGTGCAGGCGATGATTGGTTGACAATAGATCCTCCCACAGTGCAGGCGATGATTGGTTGACAATAGATCCTCCCACAATACAGGCGATGATTGGTTGACAATAGATCCTCCCACAGTGCAGGCGATGATTGGTTGACAATAGATCCTCCCACAGTGCAGGCGATGATTGGTTGATTCCTGTTTCAGTCATATACATGCGTGGGTCAAACAAAACACCCTAATGATTGGTTGACAATAGATCCTCCCACAATGCAGGCGATGATTGGTTGACAATAGATCCTCCCACAATGCAGGCGATGATTGGTTGACAATAGATCCTCCCACAATGCAGGCGATGATTGGTTGACAATAGATCCTCCCACAATGCAGGCGATGATTGGTTGACAATAGATCCTCCCACAATGCAGGCGATGATTGGTTGACAATAGATCCTCCCACAATGCAGGCGATAATTGTTGACAATAGATCCTCCCACAATGCAGGCGATGATTGGTTGACAATAGATCCTCCCACAGTGCAGGCGATGATTGGTTGACAATAGATCCTCCCACAGTGCAGGCGATGATTGGTTGACAATAGATCCTCCCACAATACAGGCGATGATTGGTTGACAATAGATCCTCCCACAGTGCAGGCGATGATTGGTTGACAATAGATCCTCCCACAGTGCAGGCGATGATTGGTTGATTCCTGTTTCAGTCATATACATGCGTGGGTCAAACAAAACACCCTAATGATTGGTTGACAATAGATCCTCCCACAATGCAGGCGATGATTGGTTGACAATAGATCCTCCCACAATGCAGGCGATGATTGGTTGACAATAGATCCTCCCACAATGCAGGCGATGATTGGTTGACAATAGATCCTCCCACAATGCAGGCGATGATTGGTTGACAATAGATCCTCCCACAATGCAGGCGATGATTGGTTGACAATAGATCCTCCCACAATGCAGGCGATAATTGTTGACAATAGATCCTCCCACAATGCAGGCGATGATTGGTTGACAATAGATCCTCCCAAAGTGCAGGCGATGATTGGTTGACAATAGATCCTCCCACAATGCAGGCGATGATTGGTTGACAATAGATCCTCCCACAGTGCAGGCGATGATTGGTTGACAATAGATCCTCCCACAGTGCAGGCGATGATTGGTTGACAATAGATCCTCCCACAGTGTAGGCGATGATTGGTTGACAATAGATCCTCCCACAATACAGGCGATGATTGGTTGACAATAGATCCTCCCACAATGCAGGCGATGGTTGGTTGACAATAGATCCTCCCACAATACAGGCGATGATTGGTTGACAATAGATCCTCCCACAGTGCAGGCGATGATTGGTTGACAATAGATCCTCCCACAATGCAGGTGATGATTGGTTGACAATAGATCCTCCCACAGTGCAGGCGATGATTGGTTGACAATAGATCCTCCCACAATGCAGGCGATGATTTGTTGACAATAGATCCTCCCACAGTGCAGGCGATGATTGGTTGACAATAGATCCTCCCACAGTGCAGGCGATGATTGGTTGACAATAGATCCTCCCACAATACAGGCGATGATTGGTTGACAATAGATCCTCCCACAGTGCAGGCGATGATTGGTTGACAATAGATCCTCCCACAGTGCAGGCGATGATTGGTTGATTCCTGTTTCAGTCATATATGTGTGGGTCAAACAAAAACACCCTAATGATTGGTTGACAATAGATCCTCCCACAATGCAGCGATGATTGGTTGACAATAGATCCTCCCACAATGCAGCGATGATTGGTTGACAATAGATCCTCCCACAGTGCAGGCGATGATTGGTTGACAATAGATCCTCCCACAATGCAGGCAATGATTGGTTGACAATAGATCCTCCCACAATGCAGCGATGATTGGTTGACAATAGATCCTCCCACAATGCAGCGATGATTGGTTGACAATAGATCCTCCCACAATGCAGCGATGATTGGTTGACAATAGATCCTCCCACAATGCAGCGATGATTGGTTGACAATAGATCCTCCCACAGTGCAGGCGATGATTGGTTGACAATAGATCCTCCCACAATGCAGGCAATGATTGGTTGACAATAGATCCTCCCACAATGCAGCGATGATTGGTTGACAATAGATCCTCCCACAATGCAGCGATGATTGGTTGACAATAGATCCTCCCACAATGCAGCGATGATTGGTTGACAATAGATCCTCCCACAATGCAGCGATGATTGGTTGACAATAGATCCTCCCACAATGCAGCGATGATTGGTTGACAATAGATCCTCCCACAATGCAGCGATGATTGGTTGACAATAGATCCTCCCACAATGCAGCGATGATTGGTTGACAATAGATCCTCCCACAATGCAGCGATGATTGGTTGACAATAGATCCTCCCACAATGCAGCGATGGCTTCAGGGTCAACTGCAGAAACTTGCAGCCGACTGCAGTCAGAACTTCATGATCTTTGATCACATGATGTCAAGTCACCGACTTGATAAAAGTGATCCGTTGGAACGCGCCTTTTAGCAAACTCCAAGCGGGCTGTCATGCCTTTTACTGAGGAGTGGCTTCCGTCTGGCCACTCTACCATAAAGGCCTGTAGAGATGGTTGTCCTTCTGGAAGGTTCGTCACCTCCCTGACCAAGGCCCTTCTCCCCCTACTGCCTCTGGTCTGGAGGACTCACTAAACAGAGAACATCCCTGGTCATCTCTACTGCCTCTGATCTGGAGGACTCACTAAACAGAGAACATCCCTGGTCATCCCTACTGCCTCTGATCTGGAGGACTCACTAAACAGAGAACATCCCTGGTCATCTCTACAGCCTCTGATCTGGGGGACTCACTAAACAGAGAACATCCCTGGTCATCCCTACTGCCTCTGATCTGGAGGACTCACTAAACAGAGAACATCCCTGGTCATCCCTACTGCCTCTGATCTGGAGGACTCACTAAACAGAGAACATCCCTGGTCATCCCTACTGCCTCTGATCTGGAGGACTCACTAAACAGAGAACATCCCTGGTCATCCCTACTGCCTCTGGTCTGGAGGACTCACTAAACAGAGAACATCCCTGGTCATCTCTACTGCCTCTGATCTGGAGGACTCACTAAACAGAGAACATCCCTGGTCATCTCTACTGCCTCTGATCTGGAGGACTCACTAAACAGAGAACATCCCTGGTCATCTCTACTGCCTCTGATCTGGAGGACTCACTAAACAGAGAACATCCCTGGTCATCTCTACTGCCTCTGATCTGGAGGACTCACTAAACAGAGAACATCCCTGGTCATCCCTACTGCCTCTGGTCTGGAGGACTCACTAAACAGAGAACATCCCTGGTCATCCCTACAGCCTCTGATCTGGAGGACTCACTAAACAGAGAACATCCCTGGTCATCCCTACTGCCTCTGATCTGGAGGACTCACTAAACAGAGAACATCCCTGATCATCCCTACTGCCTCTGATCTGGAGGACTCACTAAACAGAGAACATCCCTGGTCATCCCTACTGCCTCTGGTCTGGAGGACTCACTAAACAGAGAACATCCCTGGTCATCCCTACTGCCTCTGATCTGGAGGACTCACTAAACAGAGAACATCCCTGGTCATCCCTACTGCCTCTGATCTGGAGGACTCACTAAACAGAGAACATCCCTGGTCATCCCTACTGCCTCTGATCTGGGGGACTCACTAAACAGAGAACATCCCTGGTCATCCCTACTGCCTCTGATCTGGAGGACTCACTAAACAGAGAACATCCCTGGTCATCCCTACTGCCTCTGATCTGGAGGACTCACTAAACAGAGAACATCCCTGATCATCCCTACTGCCTCTGGTCTGGAGGACTCACTAAACAGAGAACATCCCTGGTCATCCCTACTGCCTCTGGTCTGGAGGACTCACTAAACAGAGAACATCCCTGGTCATCTCTACTGCCTCTGATCTGGAGGACTCAGTAAACAGAGAACATCCCTGGTCATCTCTACTGCCTCTGATCTGGAGGACTCACTAAACAGAGAACATCCCTGGTCATCCCTACTGCCTCTGATCTGGAGGACTCACTAAACAGAGAACATCCCTGGTCATCCCTACTGCCTCTGATCTGAAGGACTCACTAAACACAAATGCTTTGTTTGTAAATGATGTCTGAGTGTTGAACTGTGCCCCTGGCTATCCGTAAATAATAAAAATAATAAAAGTGTGCCGTCTGGTTGGCTTAATATAAGGAATTTTAAAATACTCATACTTTTACATTTACTTTTTATGCTTAAATATATTAAAAACCAAATACTTTTACTCAAGTAGTGTTTTACTGGGTGACTTTCACTTGAGTCATTTTCTGTTAGTTTATCTTTACTTTTTGTCAACTATGAGAATTCAGTAGTTTTTCCACCGCTGGGAGACACGACAGTCAATAGGGCTCAAGGTCGTTAGCGTCTCAGTATGTTTTAGCCCTGGGGTTACCAAGGTAATGTAATCAGCGGCCAATGTTTACGCTCTTAAAATGGGGTTATGACAGTCTATTGCAAATCAATCTGACAGTACTTCTGACAGTATTTTCAATCCTAAAGAAGTCTGAAGTGACAGAAATGCATCCGAAATGTATTGGGAAGTTCAGAAGATTATCAGGAAATACGTTTGTCTGAACTTCTGTGTTGAAAAGATTCACAACGTCATTATCGACGATGTTATTTCCCCTCCAGTCTGATTTAGTTTCTGGTCGAGTCCACTCTGTTGTAGAAGACACATACTGTATGTGTTCCTGGCAGTCTTGTCGTTCAGTGATGGGGACATGGGGTCAAAATATTTTTCTCGTTTAAACTGTTCCCGAAGATAGAGTCACATTCGTAGGAAGAAAACGGAAAACCGCTTTGGTTATTAAAACCCGAATTTTGCCTACCGGAGGTTATTGAATGAACCAAGTTGAATTGTATTTATTTATCCCCTAATCTGATAGTATTCTGGTGTATCTCACCGCTCACAGAATAAACATCAACTGTCTGATTCAGAAGACGAACCACTTTAACAACTCATAAACCCACTGATGTTGTCGGTTAATAAGAACGGTATAAACTTACCGGAGATCGAGTCTGCAACAGAGCTCAGTGAATGGAAACGAAGAAAGAGAAAGAGAGAAGGGAGGCTGAGAAAGAGTGGAAAAACGAGTTCCCTGAGCGAGAGTCGGGACTCCACCCTTTATGACTAAACAACTCACCGCACAGCGACTCGTCAGACTGGCTGAAGCAAACGGTTAGTAAATGTGTTGTCTGACTGTAGTGCGCTTTAGGGACTGGCCGAGGAGTAGGGTTGATCCGAAACGGCTGTGATATGTTGTCTGACTGTAGTGCGCTTTAGGGACTGGCCGTGGAGTAGGGTTGATCCGAAACGGCTTTAGGGACTGGCCGTGGAGTAGGGTTGATCCGAAAACGGCTTTAGGGACTGGGCGAGTTGTAGGGTTGATCCGAAACGGCTTTAGGGACTGGGCGAGTTGTAGGGTTGATCCGAAAACGGCTTTAGGGACTGGCCGAGGAGTAGGGCTGATCCGAAACGGCTGTCAAGCACCGAGCTAACACAGGCTCGCTTGTTAGCTACTTCCAGACACATAATAAGAGACCACCATTTTACTCACCCTAGCAAATCAAATCACATCACATCATATTTTATTGGTCACATATAGTGGGAACAAGTATTTGAGACACAACCGATTTTGCAGGTTTTCCTACTTCCAAAGCATGTAGAAGTCTGTAATTTTTATCATAGGTACACTTAAACTGTGAGAGACTGAATCTAAAACGAAAATCCAGAAAATCACATTGTATGATTTTTAAGTAATTAATTTGCATTTTATTGCATGACATAAGCATTTGATACATCAGAAAAGCAGAACTTAATATTTGGTACAGAAACCTTTGTTTGCAATTACAGAGATCATACGTTTCCTGTAGTTCTTGACCAGGTTTGCACACACTGCAGCAGGGATTTTGGCCCACTCCTCCATACAGACCTTCTCCAGATCCTTCAGGTTTCGGGGCTGTCGCTGGGCAATACGGACTTTCAGCTCCCTCCAAAGATTTTCTATTGAGTTCAGGTCTGGAGACTGGCTAGGCCACTCCAGGACCTTGAGATGCTTCTTACGGAGCCACTCCTTAGTTGCCCTGGCTGTGTGTTTCGGGTCATTGTCATGCTGGAAGACCCAGGCACGACCATCTTCAATGCTCTTACTGAGGGAAGGAGGTTGTTGGCCAAGATCTCACAATACATGGCCCCATCCATCCTCAATACGGTGTAGTCATCCTGTCCCCTTTGCAGAAAAGCATCCCCAAAGAATGATGTTTACACCTCCATGCTTCACGGTTGGGATGGTTTCTTGGGGTTGTACTCAACCTTCTTCTTCCTCCAAACACGGCGAGTGGAGTTTAAACCAAAAAGCTCTATTTTTGTCTCGTCAGACCACATGAACTTCTACCATTCCTCCTCTGGATCATCCAGATGGTCATTGGCAAACTGCAGGCGGGCCTGGACATGCGCTGGCTTGAGCAGGGGGACCTTGCGGGCGCTGCCGGATTTTAATCCATGACGGCGTAGTGTGTTACTAATGGTTTTCTTTGAGACTCTGGTCCCAGCTCTCTTCAGGTCATTGACTAGGTCCTGCCGTGTAGTTCTGGGCTGATCCCTCACCTTCCTCATGATCATTGATGCCCCACGAGGTGAGATATTGCATGGAGCCCCAGACCGAGGGTGATTGACCGTCATCTTGAACTTCTTCCATTTTCTAATAATTGCGCCAACAGTTGTTGCCTTCTCACCAAGCTGCTTGCCTATTGTCCTGTAGCCCATCCCAGCCTTGTGCAGGTCTACAATTTTATCCCTGATGTCCTTACACAGCTCTCTGGTCTTGGCCATTGTGGAGAGGTTGGAGTCTGTTTGATTGAATGTGTGGACAGGTGTCTTTTATACAGGTAACGAGTTCAAACAGGTGAAGTTAATACAGGTAATGAGTGGAGAACAGGAGGGATTCTTAAAGAAAAAACAAACAGGTCTGTGAGAGCTGGAATTCTTACTGGTTGGTAGGTGATCAAATACTTATGTCATGCAATAAAATGCAAATTAATTACTTAAAAATCGTAAAATGTGATTTTCTGGATTTTTGTTTTAGATTCCGTCTCTCACAGTTGAAGTGTACCTATGATAAAAATTACAGACCTCTACATGCTTTCTAAGTAGAAAAACCTGCAAAATCGGCAGTGTATCAAATACTTGTTCTCCCCACTGTACACATGGTTAGCAGATGTAAGTATTCGGCCCCCTTGAACTTTGCGACCTTTTGCCACATTTCAGGCTTCAAACAAAGATATAAAACTGTATTTTTTTGTGAAGAATCAACAACAAGTGGGACACAATCATGAAGTGGAACGACATTTATTGGATATTTCAAACTTTTTTAACAAATCAAAAACTGAATAATTGGGCGTGCAAAATTATTCAGCCCCTTTACTTTCAGTGCAGCAAACTCTCTCCAGAAGTTCAGTGAGGATCTCTGAATGATCCAATGTTGACCTAAATGACTAATGATGATAAATACAATCCACCTGTGTGTAATCAAGTCTCCGTATAAATGCACCTGCACTGTGATAGTCTCAGAGGTCCGTTGAAAGCGCAGAGAGCATCATGAAGAACAAGGAACACACCAGGCAGGTCCGAGATACTGTTGTGAAGACGTTTAAAGCCGGATTTGGATACAAAAAGATTTCCCAAGCTTTAAACATCCCAAGGAGCACTGTGCAAGCGATAATATTGAAATGGAAGGAGTATCAGACCACTGCAAATCTACCAAGACCTGGCCGTCCCTCTAAACTTTCAGCTCATACAAGGAGAAGACTGATCAAAGATGCAGCCAAGAGGCCCATGATCACTCTGGATGAACTGCAGAGATCTACAGCTGAGGTGGGAGACTCTGTCCATAGGACAACAATCAGTCGTATATTGCACAAATCTGGCCTATATGGAAGAGTGGCAAGAAGAAAGCCATTTCTTAAAGATATCCATAAATAGTGTCATTTAAAGTTTGCCACAAGCCACCTGGGAGACACACCAAACATGTGGAAGAAGGTGCTCTGGTCAGATGAAACCAAAATTGAACTTTTTGGCAACAATGCAAAACGTTATGTTTGGCGTAAAAGCAACACAGCTCATCAACCACAACACACCATCCCCACTGTCAAACATAGTGGTGGCAGCATCATGGTTTGGGCCTGCTTTTCTTCAGCAGGGACAGGGAAGATGGTTAAAATTGATGGGAAGATGGATGGAGCCAAATACAGGACCATTCTGGAAGAATACCTGATGGAGTCTGCAAAAGACCTGAGACTGGGACGGAGATTTGTCTTCCAACAAGACAATGATCCAAAACATAAAGCAAAATCTACAATGGAATGGTTCAAAAATAAACATATCCAGGTGTTAGAATGGCCAAGTCAAAGTCCAGACCTGAATCCAATCGAGAATCTGTGGAAAGAACTGAAAACTGCTGTTCATAAATGCTCTCCATCCAACCACACTGAGCTCGAGCTGTTTTGCAAGGAGGAATGGGGAAAAAATTCAGTCTCTCGATGTGCAAAACTGATAGACATATACCCCAAGCGACTTACAGCTGTAATCGCAGCAAAAGGTGGCGCTACAAAGTATTAACTTAAGGGGGCTGAATAATTTTGCACGCCCAATTTTTCAGTTTGTTAAAAAAGTTTGAAATATCCAATAAATGTCGTTCCACTTCATGATTGTGTCCCACTTGTTGTTGATTCTACACAAAAAAATAGTTTTATATCTTTATGTTTGAAGCCTGAATTGTGGCAAAAGGTCGCAAAGTTCAAGGGGGCCGAATACTTTCGCAAGGCACTGTACATATAAATATATGGTGAGCGATGGCCGAGTGGCATAGGCAAGATGCACTAGATGGTATAAAATACAGTATATACACATGATGAGTAATATAAGATATGTAAACATTATTAAAGTGGCATTGTTTAAAGTGACCAGTGATCCATTTATTAAAGTGTCCATTGATTGGGTCTCAATGTAGGCAGCAGCCTCTCTGAGTTAATGATTGCTGTTTAGCAGTCTGATGGCCTTGAGATAGAAGCTGTTTTTCAGTCTCTCAGTCAGTGTGCAGTGTGATGGCGATTGCATCGTCTGTGGACCTATTGGGGCAGTAAGCAAATTGGAGTGGGTCTAGGGTGTCAGGTAAGGTGGAGGTGATATGATCCTTGACTAGTCTCTCAAAGCACTTCATGATGACAGATGTGAGTGCTACGGGGCAGTAGTCATTTAGCTCAGTTACCTTAGCTTTCTTGGGTACAGGAACAATGGTGGCCCTCTTGAAGCATGTCTGTCCCCACATGGTCTGCCAGCTGGTCTGCGCATGTGTAACAGTATAACTTTACGTCCCCTCGCCCCGACCCGGGGGGGCGAACCAGAGACGCTCTGCACACATCCACAGTCACCCTCTAAGCATCGTTACCCATCGCTCCACAAAAGCCACGGCCCTTGCAGAGCAAGGGGGAACCACTACTTCAGGGTCTCAGAGCAAGGGGAACCACTACTTCAAGGTCTCAGAGCGAGGGGAACCACTACTTCAAGGTCTCAGAGCGAGGGGAACCACTACTTCAAGGTCTCAGAGCAAGGGGAACCACTACTTCAAGGTCTCAGAGCAAGGGGAACCACTACTTCAAGGTCTCAGAGCAAGGGGAACTACTACTTCAAGGTCTCAGAGCGAGGGGAACCACTACTTCAAGGTCTCAGAGCAAGGGGAACCACTACTTCAAGGTCTCAGAGCAAGGGGAACCACTACTTCAAGGTCTCAGAGCGAGTGACGTCACCGATTGAAATGCCACCAGCGCGCACCACTGCTAACTAGCCAGCCAGTTCGCATCGGCTCCACGTGCTGAGGACTCGGCTAGGGATGCCAAGACTGTGCAAAGCTGTCATCAAGGCAAAGGGTGACTATTTGAAGAATCTCAAATATAAAATATATTTTGATTTGTTTAACACTTTTTTGGTTACTGCATGATTCCATACGTATCCTTTGTCTAGGCCAGGCTAATTGATTAGCGGTATTTATCCTTTGTCTAGGCCAGGCTAATTGATTAGCGGTATTTATCCTTTTTATAGGCCAGGCTAATTGATTACCGGTATTTATCCTTTGTATAGGCCAGGCTAATTGATTAGCGGTATTTATCCTTTGTCTAGACCAGGCTAATTGATTACCGGTATTTATCCTTTGTCTAGACCAGGCTAATTGATTACCGGTATTTATCCTTTGTCTAGGCCAGGCTAATTGATTAGCGGTATTTATCCTTTGTATAGGCCATGCTAATTGATTACCGGTATTTATCCTTTGTCTAGACCAGGCTAATTGATTACCGGTATGTATCCTTTGTATAGGCCATGCTAATTGATTACCGGTATTTATCCTTTGTCTAGACCAGGCTAATTGATTAGCGGTATTTATCCTTTGTCTAGGCCAGGCTAATTGATTACCGGTATTTATCCTTTGTCTAGACCAGGCTAATTGATTACCGGTATGTATCCTTTGTCTAGGCCAGGCTAATTGATTAGCAGTATTTATCCTTTGTCTAGACCAGGCTAATTGATTAGCGGTATTTATCCTTTGTCTAGGCCAGGCTAATTGATTAGCGGTATTTATCCTTTGTCTAGACCAGGCTAATTGATTACCAGTATTTATCCTTTGTCTAGACCAGGCTAATTGATTACCAGTATTTATCCTTTGTCTAGACCAGGCTAATTGATTACCAGTATTTATCCTTTGTCTAGACCAGGCTAATTGATTAGCGGTATTTATCCTTTGTCTAGGCCAGGCTAATTGATTACCAGTATTTATCCTTTGTCTAGGCCCGGCTAATTGATTAGCGGTATTTATCCTTTGTCTAGGCCCGGCTAATTGATTAGCGGTATTTATCCTTTGTCTAGGCCAGGCTAATTGATTAGCGGTATTTATCCTTTGTCTAGACCAGGCTAATTGATTAGCTGTATTTATCCTTTGTCAGACGAATCGAAGGTGTGAAAACCGATAATACTGTTTGTGTTGTGCCTTGCTAAGTGGATGAGCTAATTTCTCACACCTCACCCCCATTCGGCTACTAATTCACGCCAATCCTTCCATCATGTGACTGTGATGGAGACAGAGGGAACTCAGGAGCTTCAAGTCTGCCAGGGATAAAGTGAACGAACTCTTCAAACGCCAACAGCAAAATTAGCTTTATGCTGCAAAATAGCCTACTTGGAATTGGTTAAGCCTGAACAAATAAACTATTCTGGTGGAATCTGTTAGATATTAGGTTTTGTTGTGGAATTGTTTCGATATCACCTGTTAGACACTGCTGCACTGTTAATGATTTTTAATAGGTCGAAAAAAGTTGGTTGAAAACACACTTGCACTTACGAGCTGGCTCTCGAATGAGCCAGGTCTCTGCATACTTAGGGATATGGCTGGGGGATAAACTATCTGTTAAAATGCATATTGACCAACTTTGTAAACGTCAACAACAAAATCAAGCTAGACTTCCTCTATAGAAACAGGAAATGTTTGTCCTCTACAAATAGAAGACAAAGTGTGCAAAGCTACTTTTATGTCTGTTACAGATTACGGGGATATTATTTACATGCTACAGCATCACGTCTCACTACACACACACACAGACAGACAGACACGTCCCACTACACAGACAGACAGACAGACACGTCCCACTACACAGACAGACAGACAGACACGTCTCACTACACGTCTCACTACACAGACACGTCTCACTACACAGACACGTCTCACTACACAGACACGTCTCACTACACAGACACGTCTCACTACACAGACACGTCTCACTACACAGACACGTCTCACTACACAGACAGACAGACACGTCTCACTACACAGACAGACAGACACGTCTCACTACACAGACAGACAGACACGTCTCACTACACAGACAGACAGACACGTCTCACTACACAGACAGACAGACACGTCTCACTACACAGACAGACAGACACGTCTCACTACACAGACAGACAGACACGTCTCACTACACAGACAGACAGACACGTCTCACTACACAGACAGACAGACACGTCTCACTACACAGACAGACAGACACGTCTCACTACACAGACAGACAGACACGTCTCACTACACAGACAGACAGACACGTCTCACTACACAGACAGACAGACACGTCTCACTACACAGACAGACAGACACGTCTCACTACACAGACAGACAGACACGTCTCACTACACAGACAGACAGACACGTCTCACTACACAGACAGACACGTCTCACTACACAGACAGACACGTCTCACTACACAGACAGACACGTCTCACTACACAGACAGACACGTCTCACTACAAACCTGCTGTCAAAATGTTTATTATGTCTTCAGTGTTGCCTTACAAACAGTAAAAACATGAACAGTCTTTAGTTGTTATATAACTGATAGTAAAACATGACTTGCAGCATTATTATGACTGTAGTGATGTAGATATGAAGCAGAGTGAAGCTTTAAGGATGTTAGCTACAGATACACACAGGATTAAACCCATCATAACCTATCACAGTGCTGCACCGTGGCCAGCAGAGCTCTCCTATTGGGTTACACAGGACTCAGAGAGTGATTGACAGCTAGAGGGGCCATTCAGAGAGGAGGTCTCTCCAGGTACCGCTCCTTCAGGGATCATCACCACGGTTACGCGTCGTCACCGCCACAGAGCAGGAGGGCGGCCTTACGGTAGTCACCAGAGGTATCTCCCTGGAACACACACATACAGAAGCAGACCATTATGTGAAGTCCATAGAGAGGCTGGGTAGAGGTAGGAGAGGCTGGGTAGAGGTAGGAGAGGCTGGGTAGAGGTAGGAGAGGCTGGGTAGAGGTAGGAGAGGCTGGGTAGAGGTAGGAGAGGCTGGGTAGAGGTAGGAGTGGCAGAGAGAGATACAGGTACAGTGAGAGGGAGAGACAGAGAAAGACTGTCTGATCAGAAACTAGAAGTTTTGGTTTTCCCCAGGCATAACGGGACCCATGTCATCCAAAAAGTTGACTCAAGTTTGCCAAAAAGCACCTGGAAGCACGTGGAAGCACCTGGAAGCACCTGGAAGCACGTGGGTGATCATCAAGACTCTTGGAGGAAAGTAACAGATGAGCGTAACTTTTTGGGATGACATGGGTCCCATTATGCCTGGGGAAAACCAAACAGTGCATTCAACAGTAAGAACCTCACACCAACGGTCCAGCATGGTGGTGGTAGAGTGATGGTTTGGGGATGCTTTGCTGAAGAGCAGCAAGACAAATGATCCACACACAATCAAGTCTACATGAAAATGGTTCAAAAGCAACCAATTTGATGTTTTGGAATGGCCTAGTCAAAGTCCAGACCGAATCCCAACTGGGGTGTTGTGGCAGGACTTGAAACGAGCAGTTCATGCTTGAAAACCCAAAAATGTTGCAGAGTTAAAGCAATTCTGCATGCAAGAGTGGGCCAAAATTCCTCCACAGCGAAGTGAGATACTGATCAACAACTACAGGAAGTGTTTGGTTGGAGTCATTGCAGCTAAAGGTGGACTGATCAACTACAGGAAGTGTTTGGTTGGAGTCACTGCAGCTATAGGTGGACTGATCAACTACAGGAAGTGTTTGGTTGGAGTCATGGCAGTTATAGGTGGACTGATCAACTACAGGAAGTGTTTGGTTGGAGTCATTGCAGCTATAGATGGACTGATCAACAGCTACAGGAAGTGTTTGGTTGGAGTCACTGCAGCTAAAGGTGGACTGATCAACTACAGGAAGTGTTTGGTTGGAGTCACTGCAGCTATAGGTGGACTGATCAACAACTACAGGAAGTGTTTGGTTGGAGTCATGGCAGTTATAGGTGGACTGATCAACTACAGGAAGTGTTTGGTTGGAGTCATTGCAGCTATAGGTGGACTGATCAACTACAGGAAGTGTTTGGTTGGAGTCACTGCAGCTATAGGTGGACTGATCAACAACTACAGGAAGTGTTTGGTTGGAGTCATTGCAGTTATAGATGGACTGATCAACAGCTACAGGAAGTGTTTGGTTGGAGTCATTGCAGCTAAAGGTGGACTGATCAACTACAGGAAGTGTTTGGTTGGAGTCATTGCAGCTATAGATGGACTGATCAACAACTACAGGAAGTGTTTGGTTGGAGTCATTGCAGTTATAGATGGACTGATCAACAGCTACAGGAAGTGTTTGGTTGGAGTCATTGCAGTTATAGGTGGACTGATCAACTACAGGAAGTGTTTGGTTGGAGTCATTGCAGCTATAGATGGACTGATCAACAGCTACAGGAAGTGTTTGGTTGGAGTCACTGCAGCTAAAGGTGGACTGATCAACTACAGGAAGTGTTTGGTTGGAGTCATTGCAGCTATAGATGGACTGATCAACAGCTACAGGAAGTGTTTGGTTGGAGTCATTGCAGCTATAGATGGACTGATCAACAACTACAGGAAGTGTTTGGTTGGAGTCATTGCAGCTATAGATGGACTGATCAACTACAGGAAGTGTTTGGTTGGAGTCATTGCAGCTATAGATGGACTGATCAACAACTACAGGAAGTGTTTGGTTGGAGTCATTGCAGCTATAGGTGGACTGATCAACAACTACAGGAAGTGTTTGGTTGGAGTCATTGCAGCTATAGGTGGACTGATCAACTACAGGAAGTGTTTGGTTGGAGTCATGGCAGCTATAGATGGACTGATCAACAACTACAGGAAGTGTTTGGTTGGAGTCATGGCAGCTATAGATGGACTGATCAACAACTACAGGAAGTGTTTGGTTGGAGTCATTGCAGTTATAGATGGACTGATCAACAGCTACAGGAAGTGTTTGGTTGGAGTCATTGCAGTTATAGGTGGACTGATCAACTACAGGAAGTGTTTGGTTGGAGTCATTGCAGCTATAGATGGACTGATCAACAGCTACAGGAAGTGTTTGGTTGGAGTCACTGCAGCTAAAGGTGGACTGATCAACTACAGGAAGTGTTTGGTTGGAGTCATTGCAGCTATAGATGGACTGATCAACAGCTACAGGAAGTGTTTGGTTGGAGTCATTGCAGCTATAGATGGACTGATCAACAACTACAGGAAGTGTTTGGTTGGAGTCACTGCAGCTAAAGGTGGACTGATCAACTACAGGAAGTGTTTGGTTGGAGTCATTGCAGCTATAGATGGACTGATCAACAGCTACAGGAAGTGTTTGGTTGGAGTCACTGCAGCTATAGGTGGACTGATCAACAACTACAGGAAGTGTTTGGTTGGAGTCATTGCAGCTATAGATGGACTGATCAACTACAGGAAGTGTTTGGTTGGAGTCATTGCAGCTATAGATGGACTGATCAACAACTACAGGAAGTGTTTGGTTGGAGTCATGGCAGCTATTGGTGGACTGATCAACAACTACAGGAAGTGTTTGGTTGGAGTCATGGCAGTTATAGGTGGACTGATCAACTACAGGAAGTGTTTGGTTGGAGTCATTGCAGCTATAGGTGGACTGATCAACTACAGGAAGTGTTTGGTTGGAGTCATTGCAGTTATTGGTGGACTGATCAACAACTACAGGAAGTGTTTGGTTGGAGTCATGGCAGCTATAGGTGGACTGATCAACAACTACAGGAAGTGTTTGGTTGGAGTCATTGCAGCTATAGGTGGACTGATCAACTACAGGAAGTGTTTGGTTGGAGTCATTGCAGTTATTGGTGGCACACCCAGTTATTGAGTGTAAATTACTTTTTCACACGGGAGCGTTGGGTGTTGCATAAATGTGTTTATCAACAATATGCTAAATAAGAGAAAATCAGAAAGGATGCAACTAGTTCTGTTTTTGTAAATGTGATTTCAGTTTTTAAATTGGTTTATACATTTGCAAGCATCTCTAAAAACCTGTCTTTGCTTTGTCATTATGGGCTATTGTGTGTAGGTTGATGAGGGGAAACACTATTGAATCCATTTAAGAATAAGGTTGTAACATAACAACATGTGGGAGAGAATCAAGGGGTCTGAATACTTCGCCCTGTATATAGTCAATGGTAGGCTTCGAGGGGACTCCTATGGTAAGTACACCCATAGCTCATCTCTGGGCATCTCATCTCTCTCATCTGTAGACTACCTTATCACTGACCTCAACCCAGAGTCTCTCAGAGCGTTCACAGTCAGCCCACTGACACCCCTATCAGATCACAGCAAAATCACAGTCTACTTGAACAGAGCTATACTCAATCATGAGGCACCAAAGCCAAAGGAACTGAGTAACATTAAGAAATACTATAGATGGAAGGAAAGTAGTGTGGAAATTTACCAAAAGACAATTAGACAACAACAATAATGAGAGAGAGAGAGGTAGAGAGAGAGAGATTCAGTATATACCTGTATAGCAGAGTGCAGAGACAGAGAGAGAGAGATTCAGTATATACCTGTATAGCAGAGTGCAGAGACAGAGAGAGAGAGAGATTCAGTATATACCTGTATAGCAGAGTGCAGAGAGAGAGAGATTCAGTATATACCTGTATAGCAGAGTGCAGAGACAGAGAGAGAGAGAGATTCAGTATATACCTGTATAGCAGAGTGCAGAGACAGAGACAGAGACAGATTCAGTATATACCTGTATAGCAGAGTGCAGAGACAGAGAGAGATTCAGTATATACCTGTATAGCAGAGTGCAGAGACAGAGAGAGATTCAGTATATACCTGTATAGCAGAGTGCAGAGACAGAGAGAGAGAGAGATTCAGTATATACCTGTATAGCAGAGTGCAGAGACAGAGACAGAGAGAGATTCAGTATATACCTGTATAGCAGAGTGCAGAGACAGAGAGAGAGAGATTCAGTATATACCTGTATAGCAGAGTGCAGAGACAGAGAGAGAGAGAGATTCAGTATATACCTGTATAGCAGAGTGCAGAGACAGAGAGAGAGAGAGATTCAGTATATACCTGTATAGCAGAGTGCAGAGACAGAGACAGAGAGAGATTCAGTATATACCTGTATAGCAGAGTGCAGAGACAGAGAGAGATTCAGTATATACCTGTATAGCAGAGTGCAGAGACAGAGAGAGAGATTCAGTATATACCTGTATAGCAGAGACAGAGACAGAGAGAGAGATTCAGTATATACCTGTATAGCAGAGTACAGAGACAGAGACAGAGAGAGATTCAGTATATACCTGTATAGCAGAGTGCAGAGACAGAGACAGAGAGAGATTCAGTATATACCTGTATAGCAGAGTGCAGAGACAGAGACAGAGAGAGATTCAGTATATACCTGTATAGCAGAGTGCAGAGACAGAGACAGAGAGAGATTCAGTATATACCTGTATAGCAGAGTGCAGAGACAGAGACAGAGAGAGATTCAGTATATACCTGTATAGCAGAGTGCAGAGACAGAGAGAGATTCAGTATATACCTGTATAGCAGAGTGCAGAGACAGAGAGAGATTCAGTATATACCTGTATAGCAGAGTGCAGAGACTGAGAGAGATTCAGTATATACCTGTATAGCAGAGTGCAGAGACAGAGACAGAGAGAGATTCAGTATATACCTGTATAGCAGAGTGCAGAGACAGAGACAGATTCAGTATATACCTGTATAGCAGAGTGCAGAGACAGAGAGAGATTCAGTATATACCTGTATAGCAGAGTGCAGAGACAGAGACAGAGAGAGATTCAGTATATACCTGTATAGCAGAGTGCAGAGACAGAGACAGAGAGAGATTCAGTATATACCTGTATAGCAGAGTGCAGAGACAGAGAGAGATTCAGTATATACCTGTATAGCAGAGTGCAGAGACAGAGAGAGATTCAGTATATACCTGTATAGCAGAGTGCAGAGACAGAGACAGAGAGAGATTCAGTATATACCTGTATAGCAGAGTGCAGAGACAGAGAGAGATTCAGTATATACCTGTATAGCAGAGTGCAGAGACAGAGAGAGATTCAGTATATACCTGTATAGCAGAGTGCAGAGACAGAGAGAGATTCAGTATATACCTGTATAGCAGAGTGCAGAGACTGAGAGAGATTCAGTATATACCTGTATAGCAGAGTGCAGAGACAGAGACAGATTCAGTATATACCTGTATAGCAGAGTGCAGAGACAGAGACAGATTCAGTATATACCTGTATAGCAGAGTGCAGAGACAGAGACAGAGAGAGATTCAGTATATACCTGTATAGCAGAGTGCAGAGACAGAGAGAGATTCAGTATATACCTGTATAGCAGAGTGCAGAGACTGAGAGAGATTCAGTATATACCTGTATAGCAGAGTGCAGAGACAGAGACAGATTCAGTATATACCTGTATAGCAGAGTGCAGAGACAGAGACAGATTCAGTATATACCTGTATAGCAGAGTGCAGAGACAGAGAGAGATTCAGTATATACCTGTATAGCAGAG
>NC_088231.1:30900913-30963413 GCF_036934945.1 Oncorhynchus masou masou | reverse complement strand
GGTGTCCACCCCCCCCCCCACACACACACCTCTCCACAGGTGTCCACCCCCCCCCCACACACACACCTCTCCTCAGGTGTTCACCCCCCACCTCTCCTCAGGTGTTCACCCCCCACTCTCTCCTCAGGTGTTCACCCCCACCCCACTCTCTCCTCAGGTGTCCACCCCCTCCCACCTCAGGTCCCCCCCCCCCCCCCCCACCTCTCCTCAGGTGTTCACCCCCCCCCCTCCCACCTCTCCTCAGGTGTTCACCCCCACCCCACTCTCTCCTCAGGTGTCCACCCCCTCCCACCTCAGGTCTACCTCCCCCCCCCCCCACCTCTCCTCAGGTGTTCACCCCCCCCCCCTCCCACCTCTCCTCAGGTGTTCACCCCCCCCACCTCTCCTCAGGTGTCCACCCCCCCCACCTCAGGTCTACCCCCCCCCCCCCACCTCTCCTCAGGTGTTCAGCGCTCCTGTTCCCCAGGATGGTGATGAACTGTTCTTCGTCGGTCCCAAACTTCTTCTCTCCTGCAGAGAACAAAGTCTACACACACACACACACACACACACACACACACACACACACACACACACACACACACACACACACACACACACACACACACACACACACACACACACACACACACACACACACAGTCAAAGAACTGACATGCTGTATGAAGCTCTACAGCTGTTGTTGTCACAATCACAAATGTTTGGTCTCTAAATAAACTGTTAGTTTAGAAACCCAGTTCTCACAATACACAATGTCAAAGTAGAATTTTGTTTGTAGAACTTTTTTTTTAAATGAATCATAAATGAAAAACTGAAATAAAATTCTGTCAATAAGTATTCAACTCCTAAATAAGTTCAGGAGCAAAAATATGTTTAACATCACATGATAAGTGTCATGGACTCTTTCTGTGTGCAATACTAGTGTTTAACATGCTATTTTAATGACTGCCTCATCTCCACACATACAGAGAATTGTAAGGTCCCTCAAGCGAGTAGATCATTTCAAGCACAGATTCAACCACAAAAAAAACACAAAAACCAGAGAGGTTTTCCAATGCCTTGCAAAGAAGGGCTCCGATTGGTAGCTGGGTAAAAAAAAAATTTTTTTTAAAGCAGATGCTGAAAATCCCTTTGAGCATGGTGAAGTTATTAATTACACTTTGGATGGTGTATCAATACACCCAGTCCCTACAAAGATACAGGCGTCCTTCCTAACTCAGTTGCCGGAGAGGAAGGAAACCTCTCAGAGATTTAACCATGAGACCAATGGTGACTTTAAAACAGTTACAGAGTTTAATGGCTGTGATAGGAGAAAACTGAGGATGGATCAACAACATTGTAGTTACTCCACAATACTGACCTAAATGACAGAGTGATAAGGAGGAAGCCTGTACAGAATACAAATATTCCAAAACATGCATCCTGTTTGCAACAAGGCACTTAAGTAAAACTGCAAAAAAAAAAATCACAAATAAATTAACTCTTTGTCATGAATACAAAGCGTTATGTTTGGGGCAAAAGCAACACAACACATCACTGAGTACCACTCTTCATATTTCCAAGCATGGTGGTGGCTGCATCATGTTAAGGGTCTGCTTGTCATCGGCAAAGACTAGGGAGTTTTTAGGATAAAAATAAATTGAATACATCTAAGCACAGGCAAAATCCTTGAGGAAAACCTGGTTCAGTCTGCTTTCCAACAGACACTGGGACATTAATTCACCTTTCAGCAGGACAAGAACCTAAAACACAAGGCCAAATCTACACTGGAGATGCTTACCAAGAAGACAGTGAATGTTCCGGAGTGGCCTAGTTAGAGTTTCAATCCAAAGTAAGTCCATGGCAAGACTTGAAAATGATTGTCTAGCAATAATCAACAACCAACTTGTCAGTGCTTGAATAAGTTTTTAAAGAATAAATGGGCAAATATTGTACAATCCCTTACTCAGGTGTGAGTTGTACCCAGAAATATTAACAGCGGTATTTGCTGCCAAAGGTGTTTCTAACAGGGGGGGCTGAATAATTATCTCAGGGGGCTGAATAATTATCTAATCAAGATATACAGAGCCTTCGGAAAGTATTCAGACCCTTGACTTTTACACATTGTTACTTTACAGCCTTATTCTAAAATATATTAAATAAAATACATTTAAAAAAATCAGCAATCTAGACACAATACCCCATAATGACATCACAATACCCCATAATGACATCACAATACCCCATAATGACATCACAATACCCCATAATGACATCACAATACCCCGTAATGACAAAGCGAAAAAACAGTTTAGAAATGTTTATTACAAATAAAAAACAGAAATACATTATTTACATAAGTATTCAGACCCTTTGCTATGAGACTCGAAATTGAGCTCAGGTGCATCCTGTTTCCATCATGCTTGAGATGTTTCTACAACTGGATTTGAATCAACCTGTGGTAAATTCCATTGATTGGACATGATTTGGAAAGGCACACACCTGTCTATATAAGGTATCACAGTTGACAGTGCATGTCAGAGCAAAAACCAAGCCATGAGGTCGAAGGAATCGTCCGTAGAGCTCCGAGACAGGATTGTATCGAGGCACAGATCTGGGGAAGGGTACCAAAACATTCCTGCAGCATTGAAGGTCCCCAAGAACACAGTGGCCTCCATCATTCTTAAATGGAAGACGTTTGGAACCACCAAGACTCTTCCTAGTGCTGGCCACCTGGCCAAACTGAGCTATCAGGGGACAAGGGCCTTGGTCAGGGAGGTGACCAAGCACATGATGGTCACTCTGACAGAGCTCCAGAGTTCCTCTGTGGAGGTGAGAGAACCTTCCAGAAGGACAACCATCTCTACAGGTCTTCGTGGTAGAGTGGCCAGACAGAAGCCACTCCCAGTAAAAGGCATGACAGCCCACTTGGAGTTTGCCAAAAGGCACGTAAAGGACTCTCAGACCATGAGAAACAAGATTCTCTGGTCTGATAAAACCAAGATTGATCTCCTCGGCCTGAATGCCAAGCGTCACATCTAGAGGAAACCTGGCACCATCCCTACGGTGAAGCATGGTGGTGGTGGCAGCATCATGCTGTGGGGATGTTATCAGCGGCAGGGACTGGGAGACTAGTCAGGATTGAGGCAAAGAATAACGGAGCAAAGTACAGAGATCCTTGATGAAAACCTGCTCCAGAGCACTCAGGACCTCAGACTGGGGTGAAGGTTCACCTTCCAACAGGACAACGACCCTAAGCACACAGCCAAGACAACGCAGGAGTGGCTTCGGGACAAGTCTCTGAATGTCCTTGAGTGGCCCAGCCAGAGCCCGGACTTGAACCCAATGGAACATCTCTGGAGAGACCTGAAAATAGCTTCCAAAATATGGAAGGCTTTTTTAAGGCCTACTTTTCCTTTAGACTGTCCTACTGAACTGGTGTGAAACCTGTTGTATTGAACTGGTGTGAAACCTGTTGTATTGAACTGGTGTGAAACCTGTTGTATTGAATTGAACTGGTGTGAAACCTGTTGTATTGAATTGAACTGGTGTGAAACCTGTTGTATTGAACTGAGCTGGTGTGAAACCTGTTGTATTGAACTGAGCTGGTATGAAACCTGTTGTATTGAACTGAGCTGGTATGAAACCTGTTGTATTGAACTGGTATGAAACCTGTTGTATTGAACTGAGCTGGTATGAAACCTGTTGTATTGAGCTGTCCTACTGATAATACTAAACCTTCATTGGAGTTTTGCTGATTTTCTTTCTGGATTTTGGTTGGATTCTGTATATCACCACCTGTTGTAAATACACATCATTCTGTACACGACAGTCCTCCAATATGACGACTAGATGGCAGCATTCAACACTGGGTATCACTATCAACACACCTTCTGTGTCTCTCTCACACACCAACACACACACACACTTACACAAGGGGTGGCTGTGTGGGGAGTGTTATTCTACACACACATAACCGTCACACACAGACACTGTCACACACCCCTGAGCAGAAAACAAGTCAAAGAAGTCATTGTGACTGAGCAGTAAATCTGATTACGATCACATATTTCAGAGATAGACATGTGATTCTCTCTCACACACTCACACTCTCTCTTACCTGTGCGTCAGCCTCTATGTTCCCCTCCTGTACCCCCTGCTGTCTGCTGGCCTGAGAGGAGAGAGAGCACATCTGTCAGATCTATGTCCTACACATCTACAGTACCAGGCAAAAGTTTGGACACACCTACTCACTCAAAGTGATTGAACAAATCAAAATAGATTTCATATTTGAGATTCTTCAAAGTAGCCACCATTTGCCTTCATGACAGCTTTGCACACTCTTGATATTCTCTCAACCAGCTTCATGAGGTAGTCACCTGGAATGCATTTGAATTAACAGGTGTGCCTTTTAAAAGATAATTTGTGGAATTCCTTTCCTTTTTAATGTGTTTGAGCCAATCAGTTGTGTTGTGACAAGGTAGGGGGGTAAACAGAAGATAATCCTATTTGGTAAAAGACCAAGTCCATATTATGGCAAGAACAGCTCAAATAAGCAAAGAGAAACGACAGTCAATACGGAAAATTTCAAGTGCAGTCGCAAAAACCATCAATCGCTATGATGAAACTGTCTCTCATGAGGACCAGCACAGGAAAGGAAGACCCAGAGTTACCTCTGCTGCAGAGGACAAGTTCATTAGAGTTACCAGCCTCAGATTGCAGCCCAAATAAATGCTTCACAGAGTTGAAGTAACAGACATCTCAACATCAAATGTTCAGAGGAGACTGCGTGAACCAGGCCTTCATGGTCTAATTGCAGCAAAGAAACCACTACTAAAGGACACCAATAAGAAGAGACTTGATTGGGCCAAGAAACACGAGCAATGGACATTAGACCGGTGGAAATCTGTCCTTTGGTCTGAGGAGTTCAAATTTGAGATTTTTGGATCCAAGAGCTTTTTGAGAGGCAGATAAGGTGAACGGATTATCTCCATGGTTCCCACCGTGATGCATGGAGGAGGTGATGTGGGGGTGCTTTGCTGGTGACACGATCTTTGATTTATTTAGAATTCAAGGGACTCTTAACCAGCATGGCTACCACAGCATCCTGCAGCGATACGCCATCCCATCTGGTTTGCGTTTAGTGGGACTATCATTTGTTTTTCAACAGGACAATGACCCAAAACACCTCCAGGCTGTGTAAGGGCTATATTACCAGGAAGGAAAATTATGGAGTGCTGCATCAGATGACCTGGCCTCCACAATCACCCGACCTCAACCCAAATGAGATTGAAAAGCATTCCAGGTGAAGCTGGTTGAGAGAATGCCAAGAGTGTGCAAAGCTGTCATCAAAGCAAAAGGCTGAAGAATCTCAAATATATTTATTTGTTTAGTTTTTAGTTACTACATGATTCCATGTGTTATTTCATCGTTCTGATGTATTCACTATTATTCTACAATGTAGAAATTAGTAAAAAATTAAGAAAAACCCTTGAATGAGTAGGTGTCCAAACTTTTGGCTAGTACAGATCAATGTCCCACACATCTATACAGTGCCTTGCGAAAGTATTCGGCCCCCTTGAACTTTGCGACCTTTTGCGACATTTCAGGATTCAAACATAAAGATATAAAACTGTATTTTTTGTGAAGAATCAACAACAAGTGGGACACAATCATGAAGTGGAACGACATTTATTGGATATTTCAAACTTTTATAACAAATCAAAAACTGAAAAATTGGGCGTGCAAAATTATTCAGCCCCTTTACTTTCAGTGCAGCAAACTCTCTCCAGAAGTTCAATGAGGATCTCTGAATGATCCAATGTTGATCAAAATGACTATTGATGATAAATACAATCCACCTGTGTGTAATCAAGTCTCCATATAAATGCACCTGCACTGTGATAGTCTCAGAGGTCCGTTAAAAGCGCAGAGAGCATCATGAAGAACAAGGAACACACCAGGCAGGTCTGAGATACTGTTGTGAAGAAGTTTAAAGCCGGATTTGGATACAAAAATATTTCCCAAGCTTTAAACATCCCAAGGAGCACTGTGCAAGCGATAATATTGAAATGGAAGGAGTATCAGACCACTGCAAATCTACCAAGACCTGGCCGTCCCTCTAAACTTTCAGCTCATACAAGGAGAAGACTGATCAGAGATGCAGCCAAGAGGCCCATGATCACTCTGGATGAACTGCAGAGATCTACAGCTGAGGTGGGAGACTCTGTCCATAGGACAACAATCAATCGTATATTGCACAAATCTGGCCTTTGTGGAAGAGTGGCAAGAAGAAAGCCATTTCTTAAAGATATCCATAAAAAGTGTGGTTTAAAGTTTGCCACAAGCCACCTGGGAGACACACCAAACATGTGGAAGAAGGTGCTCTGGTCAGATGAAACCAAAATTGAACTTTTTGGCAACAATGCAAAACGTTATGTTTGGCGTAACAGCAACACAGCTCATCACCCTGAACACACCATACCCACTGTCAAACATGGTGGTGGCAGCATCATGGTTTGGGCCTGCTTTTCTTCAGCAGGGACAGGGAAGATGGTTAAAATTGATGGGAAGATGGATAGAGCCAAATACAGGACCATTCTGGAAGAAAACCTGATGGAGTCTGCAAAAGATCTGAGACTGGGACGGAGATTTGTCTTCCAACAAGACAATGATCCAAAACATAAAGCAAAATCTACAATGGAATGGTTCAAAAATAAACATATCCAGGTGTTAGAATGGCCAAGTCAAAGTCCAGACCTGAATCCAATCGAGAATCTGTGGAAAGAACTGAAAACTGCTGTTCACAAATGCTCTCCATCCAACCTCACTGAGCTCGAGCTGTTTTGCAAGGAGGAATGGGAAAAAATGTCAGTCTCTCGATGTGCAAAACTGATAGAGACAAACCCCAAGCGACTTACAGCTGAAATCGCAGCAAAAGGTGGCGCTACAAAGTATTAATTTAAGGGGGCTGAATAATTTTGCACGCCCAATTTTTCAGTTTTTGATTTGTTAAAAAAGTTTGAAATATCCAATAAATGTCGTTCCACTTCATGATTGTGTCCCACTTGTTGTTGATTCTTCACAAAAAATACAGTTTTATATCTTTATGTTTGAAGCCTGAAATGTGGCAAAAGTTCGCAAAGTTCAAGGGGGCCGAATACTTTCGCAAGGCACTGTATATACCAGATCTATGTTCCCCTGACCTCTGACCCCTCACCTGTAGCAGGATGACCAGCAGTCTGCTGAAGTGACCTGACGTGTCCCCTGTTACATCCTCCTCTAGGTCTGCATCAAACTCTGGAACACGAACACACACACACACACACAATTAGTGTGTCAGTGTGTCTGTGTGTGTGTGTGTGTTACCCTGGTGATAGGCAGCAGTGTGTGTGTGTTACCCTGGCGATAGGCAGCAGTGATGTCCTTAATCTGCTGGGCCGTTCTAGAAGACAGGATCTCAATCAGCACCTTCTCATCGGTCCCCGCCCCCTACACCGTGACATCAACACACAGTCACTATGACATCACACCGTCACTCACAGGATATGACATCACTAGTTCTGGGTAAAATACCTTGATGGCGTTCCGTAGTGATGTCACATCGTAGAGGATGGGCGGAGTCATTAGAGCCACTACCAGAGTCTCAAACTTTCCCCCCAGTTCACCCTGCAGATCACCTACCAGGTCCTGGAGAGAGGAGGATGAGGAGGAGGAGGGAGGGAGGGGGAGAGAGAGAGAGCCAGAGAGAGAGGAGGATGGGGAGGGAGGGAGGGAGGGGGAGAGAGAGAGAGCCAGAGAGAGAGAGAGAGGGGAGGTGAGAGAGAGAGAGAGGGGAGGTGAGAGAGAGAGGGGGGAGGTGATAGAGAGAGAGGGAGGTGAGAGAGAGAGAGAGAGAGAGAGAGAGAGGAGGTGAGAGAGAGAGAGGGGAGGTGAGAGAGAGAGAGAGAGTGAGAGAGAGGGGAGGTGAGAGAGAGAGAGAGGGGAGGGAGGTGAGAGAGAGAGAGAGAGAGAGAGAGGAGGAGGAGAGAGAGAGGGAGGTGAGAGAGAGAGAGAGAGAGAGGGGAGGAGAGAGAGAGAGAGAGAGAGAGGGGAGGTGAGAGAGAGAGAGAGAGAGAGAGGGGAGGTGAGAGAGAGAGAGGGGAGGTGAGAGAGAGAGAGAGGGGAGGTGAGAGAGAGAGGGGAGGTGAGAGAGAGAGGGGAGGTGAGAGAGAGAGGGGAGGTGAGAGAGAGAGGGGAGGTGAGAGAGAGGGGAGGTGAGAGAGAGAGGGAGGTGAGAGAGAGAGGAGGTGAGAGAGAGAGGAGGTGAGAGAGAGAGGAGGTGAGAGAGAGAGGAGGTGAGAGAGAGAGGAGGTGAGAGAGAGAGGAGGTGAGAGAGGAGGTGAGAGAGCGAGGGGAGGAGAGAGAGAGAGGAGGAGAGAGAGCGAGGAAAGACAGGCGGAGGGAGGGAGGGAGAGAGAGAAAGGTAGAGGGAGGATTGTGTTATGGTTGTGGTTGTAGATTACATTAGATGAGTTTATTGTTCATATGCACAGGGTCACAGATGTCATTACAGGGTATTGTGGTTGTATTGTGGTTGTGGTTGTATTGTGGTTGTATTGTGGTTGTGGTTGTATTGTGGTTGTGGTTGTATTGTGGCTGTATTTGTATTGTGGCTGTATTTGTATTGTGGCTGTATTGGTATTGTGGTTGTATTGTGGTTGTGGCTGTATTGTGGTTGTGGCTGTATTGTGGTTGTGGCTGTATTGTGGTTGTGGCTGTATTGTGGTTGTATTGTGGTTGTGGTTGTTTTGTGGCTGTATTGTGGTTGTATTTGTATTGTGGCTGTATTTTGGTTGTATTTGTATTGTGGTTGTATTGTTGTATTGTGGTTGTATTGTTGTATTGGGGTTGTATTGTGGTTATATTGTGGTTGTGGTTATATTGTGGTTGTGGTTGTGTTCTGACCTTGCCATGCAGGGTCTTGTATGCAGCTTTGATCTGCTGTCTCTGGCTGTTGCTACGAGACGTCAACAACTTCATGATGGAATCCTCATCGGTTCCTATAGTAACAACAAACACCATAGTCAAATCTTTGGTGCCATGGTTACTCCCTCACTTTGCCTCACATTCAGACCACACACACCACTGACCCAGTCCCTTCATGGCCTTGTAGAGTGTCTCTGCATCTTGGTTGGCGTTGAAGTTTCCACTGGCTCTCACACTGCCTCGACCAGCCTATCAGAGAACAGACACATAGGAGGACTGTGGGTAAAGTATTTCAGGGTAGACCAGAGAGGACTGTGGGTAATGTAGTCCAGGGTAGACCAGAGAGGACTGTGGGTAAAGTAGTTCAGGGTGGACCAGAGAGGACTGTGGGTAATGTAGTTCAGGGTAGACCAGAGAGGACTGTGGGAAATGTAGTTCAGGGTAGACCGGAGAGGACTGTGGGAAATGTAGTTCAGGGTAGACCAGAGAGGACTGTGGGAAATGTATACTGAACAAATATATAAAAACTCAGTTCATATAAAGAAATCAGTCAATTGAAATAAATAAATAAAGTCCTAATCTATGGATTTCACATGACTGGGAATATATATATATATAATACACACACACACACACACACACACACACACATACACGACTGGCTCCTCCCCTCAGCTAACAGGAGAAGTGTGTGTGAGGTAGTGCAGTCTAAGGTCAGTGTTGTTCGCTGACGCTGGTGGTTTTGGAAACATTGTTGTTTAGGGAGGGGAACACAACAGAGTCCAGGATTCTGTCTGTCAGAGCCCAAAAACATCCTCCACACACAGCAGCAGATTGGATTGTAATGGAGAGGCTAGTGGGACCAACAGGAGAGGTGCAGAGCAGCCAGACAGGAAGGACCCAAAACAACATCCTCCACACACAGCAGCTGATTGGATTGTAATGGAGAGGCTAGTGGGACCAACAGGAGAGGTGTAGAGCAGCCAGACAGGAAGGAACCAAAACAACATCCTCCACACACAGCAGCTGATTGGATTGTATTGGAGAGGCTAGTGGGACAAACAGGAGAGGTGCAGAGCAGCCAGACAGGAAGGAACCAAAACAACATCCTCCACACACAGCAGCTGATTGGATTGTATTGGAGAGGCTAGTGGGACCAACAGGAGAGGTGCAGAGCAGCCAGACAGGAAGGAACCAAAACAACATCCTCCACACACAGCAGCTGATTGGATTGTAATGGAGAGGCTAGTGGGACAAACAGGAGAGGTGCAGAGCAGCCAGACAGGAAGGAACCAAAACAACATCCTCCACACACAGCAGCTGATTGGATTGTATTGGAGAGGCTAGTGGGACAAACAGGAGAGGTGCAGAGCAGCCAGACAGGAAGGAACCAAAACAACATCCTCCACACACAGCAGCTGATTGGATTGTATTGGAGAGGCTAGTGGGACCAACAGGAGAGGTGCAGAGCAGCCAGACAGGAAGGAACCAAAACAACATCCTCCACACACAGCAGCTGATTGGATTGTAATGGAGAGGCTAGTGGGACAAACAGGAGAGGTGCAGAGCAGCCAGACAGGAAGGAACCAAAACAACATCCTCCACACACAGCAGCTGATTGGATTGTATTGGAGAGGCTAGTGGGACCAACAGGAGAGGTGTAGAGCAGCCAGACAGGAAGGAACCAAAACAACAGCCCCAGTTCATATTGTTTATAATCCAGGCCATTCAGAAACTATTCAGACCCCGTGACTTTCCCTCATGCCGTTACGTTTCTAAAACGGATGACATTAAAATCTCCACACACAGTACTCCATAATGAAAAAACAAAAACAGGTTTTTAGGAATTTGTGCAAATGTAATATAAATAAACAGAAATACCCAGTGGTGTAAAGTACTTAAGTCATTTGAGTATCTTTACTATTTATATTTTTGCCAACTTTTACTTTCCTAAAGAAAGTAATATACTTTTTACTCCTTCCATTGTCCCTGACACCCAAAAGTACTAGTTACATTTTGAATGATCAGCAACGTCAGCACAACAACTGTTAGTCGGGAGCTTCATGAAATGGGTTTCCATGGCCGAGCAGCCGCACACAAGCCTTAGATCACCATTCGCAACGCTAAGCATCGGCTGGAGGGTGTAAAGCTCGCCGCCGTTGGACTCCAGCAGTAGAAACCCGTTCTCTGGAGTGATGAATCACGTTTCACCATCTGGCAGTTCGACGGACGAATCTGGGTTTGGAGGATACCAGGAGAATGCTATCTGCCTGAAGGCAAATGCATATTGCAAACTGTAAAGTTTGGTGGAGGAGGAATAATGGTCTGGGACCCCTTATTTCCAGTGAAGGGGAATCTTAACACTACAGCATACAATGACATTCTAGATGATTCTGTGCTTCCAACTTTGTGGCAACAGTTTGGGGAAGGCCCTTTCCTGTTTCACCATGACAACGCTCCAGTGCACAATGCGAGGTCCATACAGAAATGTTTTTTTTTTTAAGATCGGTGTGGAAAAACTTGGCCTGCAGAGAGTCCTGACCTCAACCCTATCAAACACCTTTGGGATGAATTGGCACGATGACTGCGAGCCAGGCCTAATCACCCAACATCAGTGCCCGACCTCACTAATGCTCTTGTGGCTGAATGGAAGCAAGTTCCCACAGCAATGTTCCAACATCTAGTGGAAAGCCTTCCCAGAGGAGTGGAGGATGTTATAGCAGCAATGTTCCAACATCTAGTGGAAAGTCTTCCCAGAAGAGTGGAGGCTGTTATAGCAGCAATGTTCCAACATCTAGTGGAAAGCCTTCCCAGAAGAGTGGAGGCTGTTATAGCAGTAATGTTCCAACATCTAGTGGAAAGCCTTCCCAGAAGAGTGGAGGCTGTTATAGCAGCAATGTTCCAACATCTAGTGGAAAGCCTTCCCAGAAGAGTGGAGGCTGTTATAGCAGCAATGTTCCAACATCTAGTGGAAAGCCTTCCCAGAAGAGTGGAGGCTGTTATAGAAGCAATGTTCCAACATCTAGTGGAAAGCCTTCCCAGAAGAGTGGAGGCTGTTATAGTGTCGTGAGGTGTGGCTTTATCTGTTTTCTGAAACCAGGTTTGCTGTTTATTTGAGCAATATGAGATGGAAGGAAGTTCCATGCTATAATGGCTCCATATAATACTGTACGCTTTATTGAAATTGTTCTGGATTTGGAGACTGAAAAGACCCCTGGTGGCACGTCTGGTGTGTGTCATAGCTGTGTGTAAGTTGACTATGCAAACAATTTGGGATTTTCAACACATTCATGTTTCTTATAAAAATAAGAAGAGACTGACACACAGCCCTCAGCCAAGAGAGACTGGCAGCATAGTGTTAATATCAGCCCTCTGATTACAATGAAGAGCAAGAGGTGTCACTCTGTTCTGGACCAGCTGCAGCTTATCTAGGTCTTTCCTTGCAGAACTGGACCACGCAACTGGACAATAATAAAGTCTAGTTTTGTCTTGAGTATGCAGAACTTGCTATTTGGAGTGTGGTGTTGAAAAAGCTGAGTCTCTCCCCATCTCTACAACCATTGAATCTATATGTTTTTTGTCTCCGTAACTTGTTAAACAGCCAAACCATTCATTACCAGATTCAGCTGAGGTCTAGAACTTAAGGAATGATTTGTACCAAATACAATGCTCTTAGTTTTAGAGATGTTCAGGACCAGTTTATTACTGGCCACCCATTCCAAAACAGACTGCAACTCTTTAAGGGTTCCAGTGACTTCATTAGCTGTGGTTGCTGATGTGTATATGGTTGAATCATCAGCATGCTTTGTTTAATGCCAGTGGCAGGTCATTGGTAAAAATAGAAAAGAGTAGAGGGCCTAGAGAGCTGCCCTGCGGAACGCCACACTTTACATGTGGCATTCCACATCACCTGCTAAGTGAGAGGGGGCCACTACGCCCCTGCTAAGTGAGGGGGGGGCCACTACGCCCCTGCTAAGTGAGGGGGGGCCACTACGCCCCTGCAAAGTGAGGGGGGGCCACTACGCCCCTGCTAAGTGAGGGGGGGCCACTACGCCCCTGCTAAGTGAGGGGGGGCCACTACGCCCCTGCTAAGTGAGGGGGGCCACTACGCCCCTGCTAAGTGAGGGGGCCACTACGCCCCTGCTAAGTGAGGGGGGGCCACTACGCCCCTGCTAAGTGAGGGGGGGCCAGTCCTCCAGCACCTCTACACCCCTGAACAGTAAACACACTATCTACTGTTTACTGCTCCACACTGTCCGTTTTGTACTCCATCCTGTGTGTACTCAGAGAGAGAGAGAGAGCGAGAGAGACAGAGCGACAGGAGGAAGAGAGGGAGGGGGAGGAGGAAGAGAGGGAGGAGGCAGAGCCCCACCCTGTCTGAAGAAAGGCCCACACACATGACTCATACTGACTTCCCCAAATACAGCCCCTCTGCTCCACACACAGAGACACTGTGGTTTTCTAGAAATGAAGAGGGCTGGTTTTCATTAAAAGGTTTCCAACTGTTGACTCCCATTCGACTCCCGCCATTCCTTATGTTTTGTACAGCTCATCACTTTATTTGATTACCAGCTGTTGTCAAATACGTGATACGGAAAATATAGTGAATTTTACTAGATCAAATGCTGAAATGAGTCTGCTGTATAAGTACGTACACTGAACAAAAATATAAAACCTATTTTGACTGATTTTACTGAGTTGGAGTTCATAGAAGGAAATCAATCAATTGAAATACCATTCCCCCAGATGCTGTGTTAAACACCTCTACAACAAAACTTTGTGTTCAACAAGCTTTCTCTGCACTTAACCTTGTTCTGAACACCTCCAAAACAACGGTCATGTGGTTTGGTAAGAATGCCCCTCTCCCCACAGGTGTGATTGCTACCTCTGAGGGTTTAGAGCTGGAGGTAATCACATGGTACACTGTCCAGCCATCTCTTCGTTCAAAGACTCAATCATGGGCACTCTTACTGACAGTTGTGGCTTCTTGCCCTTTGTGCTGTTGTCTCTGCCCGATAATGTTTGTATCATGGTTTGTGCTGCTACCATGTTGTCGTCGTGTTGTGCTGCTACCATGTTGTTGTGCTGCTACCATGTTGTCGTCGTGTTGTGCTGCTACCATGTTGTTGTCGTGTTGTGCTGCTACCATGTTGTTGTCGTGTTGTGCTGCTACCATGTTGTTGTCGTGTTGTGCTGCTACCATGTTGTTGTCGTGTTGTGCTGCTACCATGTTGTTGTCGTGTTGTGCTGCTACCATGTTGTTGTCGTGTTGTGCTGCTACCATGTTGTTGTCGTGTTGTGCTGCTACCATGTTGTTGTCGTGTTGTGCTGCTACAACGTTGTTGTCGTGTTGTGCTGCTACAACGTTGTGTTGTCAGGTGTTGCTGCCTTGCTATGTTTTCTCTTTGTGTAGTGTTCTGGTGTCTCTCGTCGTGATGTGTGTTTTGTCCAATAGTTGTTTTGTTTTTAATCCCAGGCCCCTGTCCCCGCAGGATGCCTTTTGGTAGGCCAACATTGTAAAAAAGTATTAGTTCATTAACTGACTTGCCTAGTTAAATAGAGGAGGCAGGTAGCCTAGTGGTTAGAGTGTAGAGGAGGCAGGTAGCCTAGTGGTTAGAGTGTAGAGGAGGCAGGTAGCCTAGTGGTTAGAGTGTAGAGGAGGCAGGTAGCCTAGTGGTTAGAGTGTAGAGGAGGCAGGTAGCCTAGTGGTTAGAGTGTAGAGGAGGCACGTAGCCTAGTGGTTAGAGTGTAGAGGAGGCAGGTAGCCTAGTGGTTAGAGCATTGGGCCAGTAACTGAAAGGTTGCTAGATCGAGTCCCCGAGCTGACAAGGCAGTAAACCCACTGTTCCCCTGAACAAGGCAGTAAACCCACTGTTCCCCTGAACAAGGCAGTAAACCCACTGTTCCCCTGAACAAGGCAGTAAACCCACTGTTCCCCTGAACAAGGCAGTAAACCCACTGTTCCCCTGAACAAGGCAGTAAACCCACTGTTCCCCTGAACAAGGCAGTAAACCCACTGTTCCCCTGAACAAGGCAGTAAACCCACTGTTCCCCTGAACAAGGCAGTAAACCCACTGTTCCCCTGAACAAGGCAGTAAACCCACTGTTCCCCTGAACAAGGCAGTAAACCCACTGTCCCCCTGAACAAGGCAGTAAACCCACTGTCCCCCTGAACAAGGCAGTTAACCCACTGTCCCCCTGAACAAGGCAGTTAACCCACTGTTCCCCTGAACAAGGCAGTTAACCCACTGTTCCCCTGAACAAGGCAGTTAACCCACTGTTCCCCTGAACAAGGCAGTTAACCCACTGTTCCCCTGAACAAGGCAGTTAACCCACTGTTCCCCTGAACAAGGCAGTTAACCCACTGTTCCCCTGAACAAGGCAGTTAACCCACTGTTCCCCTGAACAAGGCAGTTAACCCACTGTTCCCCTGAACAAGGCAGTTAACCCACTAGGCCGTCATTGAAAATAAGAAACTCATGAAACACGGGACCAACACTTTGCATGTTTGGGTTCATACATTTGTATTGATTGTAGCAAGCTAGTATGGAGATTCGGGACAGAGACAGTATCTTCAGCATCAACACCATTTTTCAGTGTTAGGCAATAGATTAACAACGTTTTTAAAGCTAAACATGACACATATCTTTTGGGAGAAACTCACCCGGGATGAATGAAACACTTATATGGGAGTATAGTCTCAAATGATCTCCCTTCCTTCTGCAGTTATACAGTGTAACAACCTATTCTAGATCCCATGTGTTCCATACTGGGTTCTACACTGTGTATTGTTCTGGGATAAGGTGTAATGATTATTTAAAGACTGTCGCCTGGGGCGGTGCCGCGGATGCGGTGTCCATTATAGACAGAGATAGAAAGTTAAACATTAACATAGTAATGGAATCATACAGTTCTCGTTTACCGACAGCGAAACATTTCCGTTAATTCATCTGATGTGGCTTTTAGTGAAGTTAAATTGGACATTATAATAACAGCATTATAAAGTTGTCTCGTTAATTAAGTTAACTTACCATTCTGATAGATAGCTGATAGTTGGTTTGATTCGAAGAAAGATCGTTCTGTCTGAAGAGAAACACAGAACAGAATCACTGACTAATTTACAAGCCAAAAGCTTCAAACGCCTCAAAAACTTTTCCACGTTTAAAGTCATGGAAAATAGTCACAGATTCATAAAACAGACGGAGTTAGAGAATATAAGGTATTCTCTTTTGCAACAGCCACAGCTCGCCATTATCTGCTAAAATCCTGTTGTATCTCTCCGCATCCGTGTTGATAAATGATCCCAACTACAATCACAGTCCAGGTTAAACACATCACCTGGTTCAGCAGAATAACCTCGTCAACAACTCTTCAACTAACGATCTGATGTCGAGCGGTGGAAACTTACCGGAGGAGGTCTGCACCGGAGCTCGCAGTAAAGAGAGGGCGAGAAAGAGAGAGGAACCGGTAGAAAGAGTGGAAAAACGAGTCCGCTGCGAGTGAACAGAGACACACCCTGTATGACTAAACAGCTCGGGTTCAGCGCCTCGGTAGACCGGGAGATGACGTGTTTAATCCCAAAACTATTTACACGATTTCAACGTCGTAGTGGTGAAGCAAACGGGTTGTGGACTTGTCCGCGGTGTAAAACCATCTCATTCAAAACAAACACACGGATAAACAACTTCATCAACCAGCTGCTAGTGATGACAGTGGAGGATGGTGTGTTCAATCTGTCTCCATAGAAACCGTGCAGGTTTACCTGAACAGGTGACAAGAGGTGGAGGAGAGGAGGAGGGAAAGCGGGGGTTTCTTTATTTTTAATATTTTCTACATGGTAGAATAATAGCAAAGACATCATAACTATTAAATAACACACATGGAATCATGTAGAAATCAAAACAGTCGCGCAGAGACCGACATGGCCTTGCGTGCTCGTAGTGAACATTTTACAGCTTCCTTCAATGCGCTGTGCTCTCCTGACGCCAAATAATCAACACTTCTTTGTGGTCAGTAAACCCATGGAATATGGTGTCAATAATAATATCAAAATATATGAACAAGTAGAAATTACAAGTGCATAACTACAGCGCAATTTTCCATGAAGAAAAATGTTGGCAAAAGTATTTGTATCATTATTCTGTTGCAATGTTTTTATAACCATAAACCATGTCCAATATTTGATTGGCAATAAAAAAAAAAGGTTAATGTTGACGTTGATCACGTTACTGCCAACAAATGTGATCTAGTCATGCTACCACACTGTGCAGTTCTAAGACAATCCACAGGGTGGCAGCCTAGACCACAAATTCATGTTTTGCATGAAATAATAATTGAGTTAAAGTGCAATATAGCAGGATTGGGATTTTAGGCTGCCCTCCTGTGGATTATGTTGGAACTGCGTCAATATAAATGAGCAGTAGGTATTATAACAGTGGAGTGGAGGGGGGAACTTATAACAGTGGAGTGGAGGGGGGAACTTATAACAGTGGAGTGGAGGGGGAACTTATAACAGTGGAGTGGAGGGGGAACTTATAACAGTGGAGTGGAGGGGGAACTTATAACAGTGGAGTGGAGGGGGGAACTTATAACAGTGGAGTGGAGGGGGGAACTTATAACAGTGGAGTGGAGGGGGGAACTTATAACAGTGGAGTGGAGGGGGGACACAGATCCTTTTTGCAAATATTATGTACAAACTCAGGCACCAAACACGTTGAAAACCAACTTTATAATGTTTGTGGTAATAAATCACAGATTCCACAGTCAATTAGCTACAGGACAATATTTATACCTATTTAACTAAACAAATACACCCCCTCCAACCCCTTAGTAGTAACAACACTTCACAGTTTTACACACATGTACAGACCAGCATACAGTCCTTTCCCCAACTAAATAATTCACAACGTTTGCAAGTTATATTACACAGTAGCGGGATGTTAGTCCATTCAGTGGCCGTCATTCAGGACAGGTGGGCAGATCCCATCTGTTTTCAGCCCCACTTGTTCAGCTATAAAAAATATCAATATAAATGTTGTTGTTTTGGTGCCGGTTTTGCAGGTAATTTAGGCATTAATACGTGTCACATATCAGTTTGCAAACAATGTAAAAATATTTCTGTTAATAAAGCTGCATACAAACATGGTTTGTTTTTGTTTTCTTGAGTAAAGCAGCTCCAAAATGCAGGGGTTTCAGCCTCGCTCAGTGCTTTCTGTGCTTAACTGCGTTGCAAAGCAATCACTAGCCTGCTATTCAGTGGAGAGGGTGTGTGGTCCAAGTCTGGGTTTAAGGGTTTCTTTGCCAAGCTTAAAATAATAATAATTTGGGCACTGTACTGCAGCGCTAGCTGTGCCACCGGAGACCCTGGGTTCGTGCCCAGGCTCTGTCGTAACCGGCCGCGACCGGGAGGTCCGTGGGACGAAGCAGAATTGGCCCAGCGTCGTCCCGGTTAGGGAGGGCTTGGCCGGTAGGGATATCCTTGTCTCATCGCGCACCAGCGACTCCTGTGGTGTTTCCTCCAACACATTGGTGCGGCTTCCGGGTGCGCGGGTTGTATTTCGGAGGACACATGCCGGGAGAAAAAGGGGTCAAATTAAAAATATATATATAAATAAATAATAATAATAATAATCATTCAACATCATGGGCCATAAAAGGTTGAATACATTGGCCATGCTGTCAATCCAACTGGAAACTCGGAACTGGGAAATCTCAGACTTCAGAGAGTTCAAGACAACTGGGAACTGGGAAATCTCAGACTTCAGGGAGTTCAAGACAACTGGGAACTGGGAAATCTCAGACTTCAGGTAGTTCAAGACAACTGGGAACTGGGAAATCTCAGACTTCAGGGAGTTCAAGACAACTGGGAACTGGGAAATCTCAGACTTCAGGGAGTTCAAGACAACTGGGAACTGGGAAATCTCAGACTTCAGAGAGTTCAAGACAACTGGGAACGGGGAAATCTCAGACTTCCGGGAGTTCAAGACAACTGGGAACGGGGAAATCTCAGACTTCAGGGAGTTCAAGACAACTGGGAACGGGGAAATCTCAGACTTCAGGGAGTTCAAGACAACTGGGAACGGGGAAATCTCAGACTTCAGGGAGTTCAAGACAACTGGGAACTGGGAAATCTCAGACTTCAGGGAGTTCAAGACAACTGGGAACTCAGAAAACAACCAGCTGGGAAACTACGGTCATCCAGCTTCAAAGTCGGGAGCTTGGGCCTCTTTCTAGAGCTCCGACCTCCGACCTCCCTGACATCATCACGATTCAACCTTGTTTCTTCAGAGTTCCCAGTTGTAGATAGTTAAATTGACTGTGTCCGTCCTAACTCGCTCATTAATGTCTTCATCTAAATGACGGATGGCCTCTTATCCGCTCGCCGTCCCCTTATGCCATAGTTTGTACATCTCCATTGTCAGTAGAAACTACATTTGTTTAAGCAAGTCAGTCATATCAGCTATGTTTTTTTTAAAGGCAGTAAATGAGACTGAATGAACTGTTTGGCTGCCAGACAAGGATCTGCTGATAACCAGGTGTAGTGGTGTTAAGGTGTTGGGACTCTGCTGATAACCAGGTGTAGCAGTGGTAAGGTGTTGGGACTCTGCTGATAACCAGGTGTAACAGTGGTAAGGTGTTGGGACTCTGATGATAACCAGGTATAGTGGTGTTAAGGTGTTGGGACTCTGCTGATAACCAGGTGTAGCTGTGGTAAGGTGTTGGGACTCTGCTGATAACCAGGTGTAGTGGTGTTAAGGTGTTGGGACTCTGCTGATAGCCAGGTGTAGCAGTGGTAAGGTGTTAGGACTCTGCTGATAACCAGGTGTAGCAGTGGTAAGGTGTTGGGACTCTGCTGATAGCCTGGTGTAGTAGTGGTAAGGTGTTGGGACTCTGCTGATAACCAGGTGTAACAGTGGTAAGGTGTTGGGACTCTGCTGATAGCCAGGTGTAGTGGTGTTAAGGTGTTGGGTCTCTGCTGATAACCAGGTGTAACAGTGGTAAGGTGTTGGGACTCTGCTGATAACCAGGTGTAACAGTGGTAAGGTGTTGGGACTCTGCTGATAACCAGGTGTAGCAGTGGTAAGGTGTTGGGACTCTGGTGATAACCAGGTGTAACAGTGGTAAGGTGTTGGGACTCTGCTGATAACCAGGTGTAACAGTGGTAAGGTGTTGGGACTCTGCTGATAGCCAGGTGTAGCAGTGGTAAGGTGTTGGGACTCTGCTGATAACCAGGTGTAACAGTGGTAAGGTGTTGGGACTCTGCTGATAACCAGGTGTAATAGTGGTAAGGTGTTGGGACTCTGCTGATAACCAGGTGTAACAGTGGTAAGGTGTTGGGACTCTGCTGATAACCAGGTGTAACAGTGGTAAGGTGTTGGGACTCTGCTGATAACCAGGTGTAATAGTGGTAAGGTGTTGGGACTCTGCTGATAACCAGGTGTAACAGTGGTAAGGTGTTGGGACTCTGCTGATAACCAGGTGTAACAGTGGTAAGGTGTTGGGACTCTGCTGATAACCAGGTGTAGCAGTGGTAAGGTGTTGGGACTCTGCTGATAACCAGGTGTAGCAGTGGTAAGGTGTTGGGACTCTGCTGATAACCAGGTGTAACAGTGGTAAGGTGTTGGGACTCTGATGATAACCAGGTGTAGTGGTGTTAAGGTGTTGGGACTCTGCTGATAACCAGGTGTAGCAGTGGTAAGGTGTTGGGACTCTGCTGATAACCAGGTGTAGCAGTGGTAAGGTGTTGGGACTCTGCTGATAGCCAGGTGTAGTGGTGTTAAGGTGTTGGGACTCTGCTGATAACCAGGTGTAGCAGTGGTAAGGTGTTGGGACTCTGCTGATAGCCAGGTGTAGTGGTGTTAAGGTGTTGGGACTCTGCTGATAACCAGGTGTAGCAGTGGTAAGGTGTTGGGACTCTGCTGATAACCAGGTGTAGCAGTGGTAAGGTGTTGGGACTCTGCTGATAACCAGGTGTAGCAGTGGTAAGGTGTTGGGACTCTGCTGATAACCAGGTGTAACAGTGGTAAGGTGTTGGGACTCTGCTGATAGCCAGGTGTAACAGTGGTAAGGTGTTGGGACTCTGCTGATAACCAGGTGTAGCAGTGGTAAGGTGTTGGGACTCTGCTGATAACCAGGTGTAGCAGTGGTAAGGTGTTGGGACTCTGCTGATAACCAGGTGTAGCAGTGGTAAGGTGTTGGGACTCTGCTGTTGGGACTCTGCTGATAACCAGGTGTAGCAGTGGTAAGGTGTTGGGACTCTGCTGATAACCAGGTGTAACAGTGGTAAGGTGTTGGGACTCTGCTGATAGACAGGTGTAACAGTGGTAAGGTGTTGGGACTCTGCTGATAGACAGGTGTAACAGTGGTAAGGTGTTGGGACTCTGCTGATAACCAGGTGTAACAGTGGTAAGGTGTTGGGACTCTGCTGATAGCCAGGTGTAGTGGTGTTAAGGTGTTGGGACTCTGCTGATAACCAGGTGTAACAGTGGTAAGGTGTTGGGACTCTGCTGATAGCCAGGTGTAGTGGTGTTAAGGTGTTGGGTCTCTGCTGATAACCAGGTGTAGCAGTGGTAAGGTGTTGGGACTCTGCTGATAACCAGGTGTAACAGTGGTAAGGTGTTGGGTCTCTGCTGATAACCAGGTGTAGCAGTGGTAGGGTGTTGGGACTCTGCTGTTGGGACAGCTTTATGCTGGCCCTAATAGCTTGTGGGCACCGTTTGTCACCGTTATAGTGCAATTCATGTAGTGTTGTGTTGTGGATTTGCTGGCATGCATTTAAAAAGTGTTTGGGAGGTTGTCCCACCAAGATGAACATACTAAAATTGCCACTGTCTTTCTCTCTCACTCTTCTCTCTCTTTCTCTCTCTCTCTCTCTCTCTCTCTCTCTCTCTCTCTCTCTCTCTCTCTCTCTCTCTCTCTCTCTCTTTCTTTCTCTCTTCATCTCTTTCTCTCTCTTTCTCCTCTCTCTCTCTCTCTTCCCTCTCTCTCTCTCTCTCTCTCTCTCTCTCTCCCCCTTCTCCCTCTCCCTCTCTCTCACTCTCTCTCACTCTCTTCATCTCTTTCTCTCTCACTCTTCCTCTTTCTCTCTTCATCTCTTTCTCTCTCACTCTTCCTCTCTCTTTCTCTCTCTCTCTCTCTCTTTCTTTCTCTCTTCATCTCTTTCTCTCTCTCTCTCCCTCTCTCTCTCTCTTCCCCTCTCTCTCTTCCCCTCTCTCTCTCTCTCGCTCTCTCTCTCTCGCTCTCCCTCCCTCCCTCCCCCTCCCTCCCTCCCTCCCTCCCTCCCATAATGTGGTTTTTCCAACAGCAAGGCTCAGATCAACGGGGCCGTTTCGCCATAGAGGAGTTAAAGAATTTAATGGAACGCAGACTGTGGGGGATGGAAAATGAACGCTGGATGGCCTCACATTCAACACGTCTGATCTAACATAGTCCATCATTATTTATATATTGTAACAGGCCCACTGTGTGGTTACGAAAGTCCCATTTTGATATATTTGGCTGTTTTCGCTGCATAACATTTAGAAGCTGTCCCCTTTCAGGTTTAGTAGAAGCTGTCTGCTAAATGCTAACTCCTGGTAGCTTAGCTAGCATGCAGAAATCGGTGGTGGTCCTAGTCAAAGTTGTTTTGCAGTTGATTGGTGATGATGACACGAACGTGTGTTGGGGTTGACATCCATACAGGACTTATACTCTGATTTTTACCTCAACATAGTGTGAAATACACATGTAATCAGTAGCCTAAATGAAGGCTAATTTAGCTGGGGGTCAATTAAGAAATTGGGGATCTTTCCCCTGTGTGTTTCCATGGCGTTTCCATTGTTTTGGTCGAGTTCCGTTGACCTCTTGACCACATCTATTGTTTATTAAAAACTGGGTTGTTTGAGACCTGAATTCTGATTGGCTGAAAGCCGTGGTATATCAGACCGTATACCACAGGTATGACAAAACAGATATTTTTACTGGTAACCAGTTTATAATACCAATAAGGCACGTTGAGGGTTTGTGGGACATGACCCATATACCACGGCTAAGGGCTGTGTCCGGAACAGCTCTTAGCCGTGGTATATTGGCCATATACCACACCTCCTCCTTATTGCTTAATTAAAGTTGTTCTTTATAGTATCTAAATAAACATGTCTCCAACCCCCATATCACACCCTCACTAACATCATATGTGTGTTCATTGAATAATCAATTAGAGAGAGAGACTGATAATTACATTCATTTCGTACTGTACATATCCACCAGATGAATCATTTCGTACTGTTCATATCCACCAGATGAATCATTTTGTACTGTTCATATCCACCAGATGAATCAATTTGTACTGTTCATATCCACCAGATGAATCATTTCGTACTGTTCATATCCACCAGATGAATCATTTCGTACTGTTCATATCCACCAGATGAATCATTTTGTACTGTTCATATCCACCAGATGAATCAATTTGTACTGTTCATATCCACCAGATGAATCATTTCGTACTGTTCATATCCACCAGATGAATCAATTTGTACTGTTCATATCCACCAGATGAATCATTTCGTACTGTTCATATCCACCAGATGAATCATTTCGTACAGTTCATATCCACCAGATGAATCATTTCGTACTGTTCATATCCACTGGATGAATCATTTCGTACTGTTCATATCCACTGGATGAATCATGACCAAGTTGTTTCCTGTTTCAATCATGTCTTTGATCACGTTCGTGTGTCAAACAAAAAACACTGTAATGATGCAGATGATGATTGGTTGACGATAGAGCCTCCAACAATGCATGTGATGATTGGTTGACGATAGAGCCTCCAACAATGCATGTGATGATTGGTTGACGATAGAGCCTCCAACAATGCATGTGATGATTGGTTGACGATAGAGCCTCCAACAATGCATGTGATGATTGGTTGACGATAGAGCCTCCAACAATGCATGTGATGATTTGTTGACGATAGAGCCTCCAACAATGCAGGTGATGATTGGTTGACGATAGAGCCTCCAACAATGCAGGTGATGATTGGTTGACGTAGAGCCTCCAACAATGCAGGTGATGATTGGTTGATGATAGAGCCTCCAACAATGCAGGTGATGATTGGTTGACGATAGAGCCTCCAACAATGCAGGTGATGATTGGTTGACGATAGAGCCTCCAACAATGCATGTGATGATTGGTTAACGATAGAGCCTCCAACAATGCAGGTAATGATTGGTTGACGATAGAGCCTCCAACAATGCAGGTGATGATTGGTTGACGATAGAGCCTCCAACAATGCAGGTGATGATTGGTTGACGATAGAGCCTCCAACAATGCAGGTGATGATTGGTTGACGATAGAGCCTCTGTCACGAATAGTACCGACGTTGGCTCCCCTTCTGGTTCGGTTGGCGCTCGGCGGACGACCGCCGGTCTACTAGCTGCCACCGATCCTTTGTTCTGTGTTCGTTTGGTTTTGTCTAATTGGTTTCACCTGTTCCTTGTTTGGTTGTTAGGGTGGGGTTATTTAAATTGGTTTAGCCCGCTTCTGTTTGTGCGGGCTTGTTCTATTGTATTTGTGAAGGTTATTGAAGGTTGAAGGCGCTGTTCACTGAGGCGCTGGTGTTGGCGCATCCGGACCCTTCTTTGGCGTTCATAGTAGAGGTGGACGCATCCGAGGCTGGGGTTGGAGCAGTGCTCTCACAGCGCTCGGGTACGCCACCGAAGCTCCGCCCCTGTGCTTTTTTTCGAAGAAGCTTGGGCCAGCGGAGCGGAATTATGATGTGGGGGACAGGGAGTTGTTGGCTATGGTTAAGGCTCTGAAGGTATGGAGACACTGGCTTGAGGGGGCTAAGCACCCTTTTCTCATCTGGACTGACCACCGTAACCTGGAGTACATCCGATCAGCTAGGAGACTGAATCCTCGTCAGGCAAGGTGGGCCATGTATTTCTCCAGATTTCGTTTTACAATCTCGTCAGGTTCCCTCAACACTAAGGCCGACGCGCTGTCCCGCCTCTATGACTCTGAGGACCGGTCCATCGATCCTACTCCCATCATTCCGGCGGCTAAGCTGGTGGCACCAGTAGTATGGGATGTGGACGCGGACATCGAGCGGGCGCTAAGGGTGGAACCTGCGCCTCCACAGTGTCTGGAGGGTCGTAGGTACGTGCCGCTCGCTGTTCGTGATCAATTGATTCGATGGGCTCATAGTCTACCCTCGTTGGGTCACCCGGGTATTTCGAGGGGCCAAGCTTCCTGCCATCCAGGACCTCTATACCAGGCGATGTCAGAGGAAGGCCCAGTACATCACTGGGGCCAAGCTTCCTGCCATCCAGGACCTCTATACCAGGCGGTGTCAGAGGAAGGCCCTATAGAGGGTGGTACGTACGGCCCAGTACATCACTGGGGCCAAGCTTCCTGCCATCCAGGACCTCTATACTAGGCGATGTCAGAGGAAGGCCCTATAGAGGGTGGTACGTACGGCCCAGTACATCACTGGGGCCAAGCTTCCTGCCATCCAGGACCTCTACACCAGGCGATGTCAGAGGAAGGCACGAAAAATTGTCAAAGACTCCAGCCATCCTAGTCATAGACTGCCCTCTCTGCTACCACTCGGGAAGTGGTACCGGAGCGCCAAGTCTAGGTCCAAGAGGCTTCTAAATAGCTTATACCCCCCCAAGGCATAAGACTCCTGAACATCTAGTCAAATGGCTATGCAGACTATTTGCATTGCCCCCCCTCTTTTACACTGCTGCTACTCTCTGTTATTTTCTATGCATAGTCACCTTAATAACTCTACCTACAGTACATGTACATATTACCTCCATTACCTTGTCTAACCGGTGCCCCTGACTCTGTACCGTAATACCCTGTATATAGCCTCCACATTGACTCTGTACCGTAATACCCTGTATATAGCCTCCACATTGACTCTGTACCGTAATACCCTGTATATAGTCTCCACATTGACTCAGTACCGTAATACCCTGTATATAGCCTCCACATTGACTCTGTACCGTAACACCCTGTATATAGCCTCCACATTGACTCTGTACCGGTACCCCCTGTATATAGCCTCCACATTGACTCTGTACCCTAATACCCTGTATATAGCCTCCACATTGACTCTGTACCGGTACCCCCTGTATATAGCCTCCACATTGACTCTGTACCCTAATACCCTGTATATAGCCTCCACATTGACTCTGTACTGTAATACCCTGTATATAGCCTCCACATTGACTCTGTACCGTAACACCCTGTATATAGCCTCCACATTGACTGTATATACAGGGTATTACCCTGACTCTGTACCATAATACCCTGTATATAGCCTCCACATTGACTCTGTACCATAATACCCTGTATATAGCCTCAACATTGACTCTGTACCGGTACCCCTGTATATAGCCTCCACATTGACTCTGTACCGTAATACCCTGTATATAGCCTCCACATTGACTCTGTACCGTAATACCCTGTATATAGCCTCCACATTGGCTCTGTACCGTAATACCCTGTATATAGCCTCCACATTGACTCTGTACTGTAATACCCTGTATATAGCCTCCACATTGACTCTGTACCGTAATACCCTGTATATAGTCTCCACATTGACTCTGTACCCGGTACCCCTGTATATAGTCTCCACATTGACTCTGTACCGGTACCCCCTGTATATAGTCTCCACATTGACTCTGTACCGGTACCCCCTGTATATAGCCTCCACATTGACTCTCTACCTGTACCCCCTGTTTATAGTCTCCACATTGACTCTGTACCGGTACCCCCTGTACCGGTACCCCCAGCATTTCACTGTGAGGTCTACACCTGTTGTTTAAGGGCTGGTCAGTCTGCATTTCACTATGAGGTCTACACCTGTTGGTTAAGGGCTGGGCAGTCAGCATTTAACTGTGAGGTCTACACCTGTTGGTTAAGGGCTGGTCAGTCAGCATTTCACTGTGAGGTCTACACCTGTTGGTTCAGGGCTGGTCAGTTAGCATTTCACTGTGAGGTCTACACCTGTTGGTTAAGGGCTGGTCAGTCAGCATTTCACTGTGAGGTCTACACCTGTTGGTTAAGGGCTGGTCAGTCAGCATTTCACTGTGAGGTCTACACCTGTTGTATTTGGCGCATGTGACTAATACAATTTGATTTGATTTGTTTGACTCCGTTCCATTAATTCCATTTCAGCCATTACGATGAGCCCGTCCTCCTATAGCTCCTCCCACCAGCCTCCTCTATTGGCTACATTTAAATTGGGGAAGCCCCCATTTAGACCTCACAGTGAATGGGGCTGCCCAATACTACCTTTTGGGCCGCTAGAGGCTTCTATCATTCTCTATGGTAAAGAGCAACTACAACCTTTTGGGCCGCTAGAGGCTTCTATCATTCTCTATGATAAAGAGCAACTACAACCTTTTGGGCCGCTAGAGGCTTCTATCATTCTCTATGATAAAGAGCAACTACAACATTTTGCAGTTGTCTGCAGTCAAAACATCATGACTTTCCATCACATGATTTTTGTAAAGTTCATGCAGTGAACGGCTATGTTCGAGAGGATCAAAAAACGCAAAGTATCATGGGTATCATTGGGACTGACTGATCTACAAATAACGAGTCATCATTTATGATTCAAGGTGATTTGTAGATCAGTCAGTCGGCAGTCGTGTTGGTGCTCTCGAACACGGCCATGATGTAGGCACAAGTCAGGTCCATTTCTATCCCCCCTAACGCAACCTACGAAAGACTTGACCATCTGACAAAAGTGATCTGCTCGAACGTGCCCATTACCCACCCGACTCTCAGCTGCGCTACTGAGGCGTCCACTGTTGTGTCGGGCTTGGACCAGTCCACCTTCTAGACTGCTCGTTAAAACTACACAGAACACCTCACACACATCTCTCTCTCACCTCACCTCCAATACTTCACTGTAATATGTATTGTCTTGTTTACAGACGAGGCGAGGCTACGGGAGGATCTATTGGCTTTTTCTCCTGTTCTCGTCCACCCCCGCCGAACGGCACAATGGAATATGACTGGCAGCATATGAAGCGGGTGGACGGTGGCAGTGTGATCATATCCCCAAATCAGCAGCTGCTTGCGACAGAGCGGATTTGACAACATACCGATATACGGGACCGAACCTTACCGAACAGAATGGAGTGGCAACCAATGGAGATCAACCCGGAGGTAGAGAACCATCATAATAAATGTGGTTTTAATACGTATCATATACGTATCAAGACTGAGACGTAAAATACGCAGCTTCTCGGTTCTAACGGTCTCTCACTGTCTAAATAATGTATATTTTCTCTTTGTCTGTCTGTGTTTCAGATGCTGAACAAGGTGTGTATTTAATATCGCTGAGTCATAAGCGATATGACAGTTGTGTATATGACGTTACAACCAGACAACAGGACATTATAACCAACAGGTGGGTTATTATGGACCTGGCTCGGTCTGGAGTTAGAAATACAAGTATGGATCAGATTATCATCTGAACAGCAGCGCGACAGAGGTACACGAGATGAACCTGCTGTTAGAAAATACCATTTCCCTCGTATACTACCGTCCGTCTCCCCGGTAGCATCTCTGCCACGCTGCGCCTGGTGCCTCACCCGGTGTCTAGGATACAGGGTGTGGTCTGATGGAAGGATGGAGAGAGAGAGCGACTAAAGACCAACTTGTCTCTGGCTCTGATTTGAAGTTCATCGCTATTCATTTGGGACAGACTGCCGTGCGGCCATAATGTTCTGATAAAGAAGTTAGATCAGCTGAGATGCTAAACGCGAGTGATTATAATAATATTTATTATAATATTATTGATTTGAGGCCTGTTCTGCCGAGTCATCATGGACATTTTAGTGTCCATTACCGTGTAGAGTTTCAATTCGGGCTCAACAAACCATCTCTGAGTTCTACCCTCTACCTAACGGACATTTAACTGCTCTGTAAATCACATTTGATTGGTCACATACACATTTTAGCAGTTATTGCGGGTGTCGCGAAATGCTTGTGTCCCTACAGCCAACAGTGCCGTAATATCTTAACAATTCACCCATCTAAAAGTAAAATAACAGCATTAATACATATAACAATATTAGGATGAGCAATGTCGGGTGGCATTGACTAAAATACTGTAGAATAGATTATGGTACATGCATATGATATAAGCAAAGCATTAGGTAATCATTATTAAAGTGACCAGTGATTCCATGTATATAGGACAGCAGCCTCTAAGGTGCAGGGTTGAGTAACCGGGTGGTGGCTATTTAACAGTCTGATGGCCTGGAGATAGATGCTGTTTATCAGTCTCTCGGTCCCTGCTTTGATGCATCTGTACTGACCTCGCCTTCTGGATGATAGCGGGGTGAACAGGCAGTGGCTCGGGTGGTTGTTCTCCTTGATGATCTTTATGGCCTTCCTGTGACATCGGGTGGTGTAGGTATCCTGGAGGGCAGGTAGTTTGCCCCTGGTGATGCGTTGTGCCGACCTCACTACCCTCTGGAGAGCCTTACGGTTGTGGGCGGAGCAGTTGCCGTACCAGGTGGTGATGCTCTCAATTGTGCATCTGTAAAAGTTTTAGGGGGCCAAGCCAAATTTCTTCATCCTCTTGAGGTTAAAGAGGCTCTGTTGCGCCTTCATCACCACACTGTCTGTGAGGGTGAACCATTTCAGATTGTCAGTGATGTGTACGCAGAGCAACTTGATAGTTTAGGCTTACGTTCTACTGTGTATATACACAGAGTATAGTGTTGTCATTGACTGGGTGAGTTCCAGATACACTGTCTAGATGGTCTGGGTGTTCTAGTCTAGCCTGTTGGTGTTGAGCTGTGTCCTGGTTGTTCTGATCTAGCCTGTTGGTGTTGAGCTGTGTCCTGGTTGGTCTGATCTAGCCTGTTGGTGGTGAGCTGTGTCCTGGTTGGTCGGATCTAGCCTGTTGGTGTTGAGCTGTGTCCTGGTTGGTCGGATCTAGCCTGTTGGTGTTGAGCTGTGTCCTGGTTGGTCTCTAGAGACTGATAGGAAACCTTTCTGTTAACGTTCTTTTTGACTGTTGCAGGTGCTCAGTGGGCTGGGGGTGTGTGGTAGCTGGGGCTTCGTGGATGTGTTGGGGCTGGAGGATGAGGGAGTGTCTTCAGTACCTTCTCCCAGCTGCGCCCTCATGCTGCTCTTCCCTCTGACACAACAGGTAACCAATGATCTAGCAGTATCTTTATTACATTGGAAATATGTAGCGCAGTGATGTGGTGCAAACTCTCTTCTGGGGACCCCTAGGTGATGAACATTTAGTTTTTTTTTTGCTCTAGTAGCTTGATTTGATTATTTTAATCTCCTGTGTAGTACTAGGGCAAAACCCAGATTGTGCAACCCCTGGGGTCCCAGGACACTAAACCTCAGCCCTGGGGTCCCAGGACACTAAACCTCAGCCCTGGGGTCCCAGGACACTAAACCTCAGCCCTGGGGTCCCAGGACACTAAACCTCAGCCCTGGGGTCCCAGGACACTAAACCTCAGCCCTGGGGTCCCAGGACACTAAACCTCAGCCCTGGGGTCCCAGGACACTAAACCTCAGCCCTGGGGTCCCAGGACACTAAACCTCAGCCCTGGGGTCCCAGGACACTAAACCTCAGCCCTGGGGTCCCAGGACACTAAACCTCAGCCCTGGGGTCCCAGGACACTAAACCTCAGCCCTGGGGTCCCAGGGCTGTTTGAGAGACTGATGTAGCATGATGATGACAACGGCGTGTGTTTCAGCACGAGTCGTTCCGGCAGCAGCAGGCTGGGAAGGTGTCGGGGGGTACTGACCTCTACTTCCTGAAACAGACGGTGGTCAACTCCTGTGGCACCGTGGCTCTGCTGCACGCAGTCGCCAACAACCCCACCCACATTGAGTATGGTGAGTAGAAACGGGTCCTGCATGGAGCCAAGATAGAGGGGGATGACGAATACCCACACTTGTGTTTGTAATAGTAGGCTGATTGGGTATGTGAAAATAGAATGTTTATAGTATGTGATATTTAGAACATGTAGTGATGTCATAGACAGTGCTTTACAGCTAAAAAAAATTACTTCCTCTATTGAGGAAGAGACTGGTCCTTATCTAGTAGAATTCACTGAATATTGAGGAAGAGACTGGTCTTTATCTAGTAGAATTCACTTCCTCTATTGAGGAAGAGACTGGTCTTTATCTAGTAGAATTCACTTCCTCTATTGAGGAAGAGACTGGTCTTTATCTAGTAGAATTCACTGAACTCTATTGAGGAAGAGACTGGTCTTTTCATAATCAGTTGATGATTAGATCCGAGGACTGACTATCAACCAAAACAATTGCTGATTAGATGAAGCCTTCTCAGTGTGGATGAGGGTAGGATGTTGATGTGCTGCTTACTGAATATATTTATACTAAACACTACATTCTAAATAGTATGTAGTATGATTAGTACACAGTATGTAGTTTTACAAAGTAGTAGGGAAGCCAGATTCAGACAGGACCAGTGTGTAACAGCTCTCTCTGTGCCAGATGGTGACTCTGCTCTGAAGAAGTTTCTAGATGAGACGGCTGACATGACCCCCGCCCAGCGAGCCACACACCTGGAGAACAACCAGGTAACACACACATTCACAGTGATCGACACACACAGTAATACACTCATGCACACACCTTGGCTATGTCCCAATTACCACTCCTTCCTCCCAAAGTGTGTACTTGTTCTATGGTGGGAACTCCCTCTAGCCAAAGCTTCCTCCACTAATCCTCGATCTGTAGTGAACGAGTCCGTACGTCAGGAGAAGGTAGAATGATTGGGGGACACCTCACTTCCTTAACTGGAAATATGGGAAGATCCATGTCAGAAATCCACGAGAGGGGTTAGAACCCGGTGTTGTGAGGCGTGACTTGCTTTACACATCAAACCAATCAAATACCTGGCTTGGGAGGAGCTCCGAAGGTGTTCACAGGGTAGTGCCGTAGGAGTTACCCTGACGACTAACATGTCAACAGAACAGGCACTGTGACTAAACATTTGGACTGCTCACAGCTACCCTGACGACTAACATGTCATAACCCATGGTGGGCCTGTAGTGTAGATAGGCCTGTAGTGTAGGTAGACCTACACATATAACCTATGGTGGGCCTGTAGTGTAGATAGGCCTGTAGTGTAGTTAGACCCTACACCTATAACCCATGTTGGGCCTGTAGTGTAGGTAGACCCTACACATATAACCCATGGTAGGCCTGTAGTGTAGATAGACCCTACACATATAACCCGTGGTGTGCCTGTAGTGTAGGTAGACCTACACATACAGTGGGACAGAAAAGTATTTAGTCAGCCATCAATTGTGCAAGTTCTCCCACTTAAGATGAGAGAGGCCTGTAATTTTCATCATAGGTACACTTCAACTGTGACCAACAAAATGAGAGAAAAAAAATCCACAAAATCACATTGTAGGATTTGTAATGAATTTATTTGCAAATTATGGTGGAAAATAAGTATTTGGTCAATAACAAAAGTTTATCTCAATACTTTGTTATATATTCTTTGTTGGCAATGCCAGAGGTCAAACGTTTTCTGTAAGTCTTCACAAGGTTTCCACACACTGTTGCTGGTATTTTGGCCCATTCCTCTAGAGCAGTGATGTCAGCATTCTTTGTCCTCCAAACACGACGAGTTGAGTTTTTACCAAAAAGTTCTATTTTGGTTTCATCTGACCATATGACATTCTCCCAATCTTCTTCTGGATCATCCAAATGCTCTCTAGCAAACTTCAGACGGGCCTGGACATGTACTGGCTTAAGCAGGGGGACACGTCTGGCACTGCAGGATTTGAGTCCCTGGCGGCGTAGTGTTACTGATGGTAGGCTTTGTTACTTTGGTCCCAGCTCTCTACAGGTCATTCGCTAAGTCCCCCGTGTGGTTCTGGGATTTTTGCTCACCGTTCTTGTGATCATTTTGACCCCACGGGATGAGATCTTGCGTGGAGCCCCAGATCGAGGGAGATTATCAGTGGTCTTGTATGTCTTCCATTTCCTAATAATTGCTCCCACAGTTGCTTTCTTCAAACCAAGCTGCTTACCTATTGCAGATTCAGTCTTCCCAGCCTGTTGCAGGTATACAATTTTGTTTCTGGTGTCATTTGATAGCTCTTTGGTCTTGGCCATAGTGGAGTTTGGAGTGTGACTGTTTGAGGTTGTGGACAGGTGCCATTTATACAGGTAACGAGTGGAGGACAGAGGAGCCTCTTAAAGAAGTTGTTACAGGTCTGTGCGAGCCAGAAATCTTGCTTGTTTGTAGGTGATCAAATACTTATTTTCCACCATAATTTGCAAATTCATTAAGTCCTACAATGTGATTTTCTGGAATTTCTTTTCTCATTTTGTCTGTCATAGTCTAAGTGTACCTATGATAAATTACAGGCCTCATCTTTTTAAGTGGGAGAACTTGCACAATTGGTGGCTGACTAAATACGTTTTGCCCCACTGTATAACCCAGGGCATATAGAATGTACCCTTCGTCTCTTGGGACATTCATTGGGACCTCTCTCTATCTGCAAACAGGCTTTCAAAGCTTCCATATCTGAGGACAGAAAACATCACTAACAGGCTGAATATAATTCTGTCCTCAGTTTTCCCCTCACTGAAAAGATTCCCCAGTTCATAATGTCCTCTGTCAATATGGCCTGTAGCCTGTCCTCTGTCAACATGGCCTGTCCTCTGTCAACATGGCCTGTAGCCTGTCCTCTGTCAACATGGCCTGTAGCCTGTCCTCAGTTTTCCCCTCACTGAAAAGATTCCCCAGTTCATAATGTCCTCTGTCAACATGGCCTGTAGCATGTCCTCTGTCAACATGGCCTGTAGCCTGTCCTCTGTCAACATGGCCTGTAGCCTGTCCTCTGTCAATATGGCCTGTAGCCTGTCCTCTGTCAACATGGCCTGTAGCCTGTCCTCTGTCAACATGGCCTGTAGCCTGTCCTCAGTTTTCCCCTCACTGAAAAGATTCCCCAGTTCATAATGTCCTCTGTCAACATGGCCTGTAGCCTGTCCTCTGTCAACATGGCCTGTAGCCTGTCCTCTGTCAACATGGCCTGTAGCCTGTCCTCTGTCAACATGGCCTGTAGCCTGTCCTCTGTCAACATGGCCTGTAGCCTGTCCTCTGTCAACATGGCCTGTGGCCTGTCCTCTGTCAACATGGCCTGTGGCCTGTCCTCTGTCAACATGGCCTGTGGCCTGTCCTCTGTCAACATGGCCTGTGGCCTGTCCTCTGTCAACATGGCCTGTGGCCTGTCCTCTGTCAGCATGGCCTGTAGCCTGTCCTCTGTCAATATGGCCTGTAGCCTGTCCTCTGTCAATATGGCCTGTAGCCTGTCCTCTGTCAACATGGCCTGTGGCCTGTCCTCTGTCAACATGGCCTGTGGCCTGTCCTCTGTCAATATGGCCTGTAGCCTGTGGCCTGTCCTCTGTCAACATGGCCTGTGGCCTGTCCTCTGTCAACATGGCCTGTGGCCTGTCCTTCTGTCAACATGGCCTGTGGCCTGTCTCTGTCAATATGGCCTGTAGCCTGTCCTGTCTGGTAGCCTGTCCTCTGTCAACATGGCCTGTAGCCTGTCCTCTGTCATGGGGTAGCCTGTCCTGTCTGGGTAGCCTGTCCTGTCTGGGTAGCCTGTCCTGTGTAGCCTGTCCCTTCACTGACAGCTGCCTGTTCACTCTCTTCCTTCCACCTCTTGGTTTTTGTTCTGGGTCGGCAGGTCGGTTAGTGGTTAGAGCGTTGGGCCGGTAACCGGAAGGTTGCTGGATCTAATCCAAGCTGACAAGGTAAAAATCTGTCGGTCTGCCCCTGAACAAGGCAGTTAACCCACTGTTCTCCAGTAGGCCGTCATTGTAAATAAGAATTTGTCCTTAACGGACTTGTCTAGATAAATAAATAAATAAACTGGGACTTTATTGACAGGTGTGGGCCTTTCCTACTCCTGCCTAATTAATTGAATTTACCACAGGTGGACTAAAGTTGTAAACATTTTAAGGATGATTAGTGGAAACCAAATACACCTGAGCTCCACTTCTAGTTGCCGAGCAAAGGGTCTGAATACTGGTGTAAATAAGGTATTATAAAATGTTATAAATTAGCCAAAATTTCTAAACATCTTTTTGATTTGTCAATCGGCCATTGTGTGTAGATTAATGGTGGAGAAAACAAACCATTTAATCCGTTTTAGAATAATGTAACAAAGTGTGGAGAAAGTCAAGGGGTCTGAATTCTTCCCGAATGCAGTAAGTACCTGTCTCCATATATTTGTTTAAATGTGTATGTTGCTCTCTCTTGCAGGCCATCAGAGAGGCTCATGATGAAGTGGCAGCACAGGGCCAGTGCAGGGTGAGAACACAATGCAAAATAAGGACCTCCTCAGATGTTACTTATGTATAATTTTATACTCTCTTTCTAACCCTCTTTCTCTCCCTCCCTCTTTCAGGTGGAGGCAGATAACGTGAACTTCCATTTTATCACCTTTGTCAATGTGAAAGGACAGCTTTATGAGCTGGGTGAGTGTGTGGCTGAGTCCCAGTGTTCCGCCCCGTGTCCCCAGGTGTTCCACCCCGTCTCGTCTCCCTGCCCCTTGTCCCCAGGTGTTCCACCCCGTCTCGTCTCCCTGCCCCGTGTCCCCGGGTGTTCTCTCCCCGTCTCCCGGGTGTGTATTTACACACTTTCTCTGTCTGTGACTCTGTGTAGATGGTAGGATGGAGGGACCGGTGAACCATGGAACCACCAAGGATGACTCCTTCATCAAGGTACGTTCCTCTTCCATTCATCTAATCCCAGTAGATGTGTCTAACTGTAAAGGCAGAATTTATCGCCCAACAGAGCGCAGCACAGTGTCGTTTTTCCTCACAAAAGGCGGCGGCTCGTTGTAGTGCGCCCCGACGGTCTCCCTTCCCTCCCCGACAGCCGGGAACGCGCCGTGTCGTCGTCCCTCCCGTGGGGACAGTGAGGAGGCAGCGACGCTTGATTGGTTCCTTAATCTGATCTATAAACTAGGCATGACAGTGGCCTATTTTGTATTGATAAACAAATGCGTATAATCAACAAATGTTCCAACAATAAAACCAAACAAAAATGGAACCTTATAGACTCCCAGATGTGTTTTGAGTAGAAGTATAACTAGTGATTCCAGGTTATTGGTTAAACAGCTGCAATGTGCTTTTCTCTGCGACCAAAACATGACTTCCTATTGCTAGCTGATGTGAGAGTGCATGACATCCTATTGCCAGCTGATGTGGGTGTGCATACCTTCTATTGCCAGCTGATGTGGGTGTGCCTACCTTCTATTGCCAGCTGATGTGGGAGTGCCTACCTTCTATTGCCAGCTGATGTGGGAGTGCCTACCTTCTATTGCCAGCTGATGTGGGAGTGCATACCTTCTATTGCCAGCTGATGTGGGTGTGCCTACCTTCTATTGCCAGCTGATGTGGGAGTGCCTACCTTCTATTGCCAGCTGATGTGGGAGTGCATACCTTCTATTGCCAGCTGATGTGGGTGTGCCTACCTTCTATTGCCAGCTGATGTGGGAGTGCATACCTTCTATTGCCAGCTGATGTGGGAGTGCCTACCTTCTATTGCCAGCTGATGTGGGAGTGCATACCTTCTATTGCCAGCTGATGTGGGTGTGCCTACCTTCTATTGCCAGCTGATGTGGGAGTGCCTACCTTCTATTGCCAGCTGATGTGGGAGTGCATACCTTCTATTGCCAGCTGATGTGGGTGTGCCTACCTTCTATTGCCAGCTGATGTGGGAGTGCCTACCTTCTATTGCCAGCTGATGTGGGAGTGCATACCTTCTATTGCCAGCTGATGTGGGTGTGCCTACCTTCTATTGCCAGCTGATGTGGGAGTGCCTACCTTCTATTGCCAGCTGATGTGGGAGTGCATACCTTCTATTGCCAGCTGATGTGGGAGTGCCTACCTTCTATTGCCAGCTGATGTGGGTGTGCCTACCTTCTATTGCCAGCTGATGTGGGAGTGCCTACCTTCTATTGCCAGCTGATGTGGGAGTGCATACCTTCTATTGCCAGCTGATGTGGGAGTGCATACCTTCTATTGCCAGCTGATGTGGGAGTGCCTACCTTCTATTGCCAGCTGACGTGGGAGTGCATACCTTCTATTGCCAGCTGACGTGGGAGTGCATACCTTCTATTGCCAGCTGACGTGGGAGTGCATACCTTCTATTGCTAGCTGACGTGGGAGTGCATACCTTCTATTGCTAGCTGACGTGGGAGTGCATACGTTCAAGCTGTATGTTTAAACTGGGATAATGTTGTAGTTTACACGGGCAAGTATTAGAATATTTGCCAGGGCATATTTTAATTATTAATCTGATTATTTCACAGATCTGGGAAGCTAAAGGGCTAGCTAGCTTGCTGTGTTTAGCCATACTGGAGATGTGAGAAGCTGAAAGACTAGCTATCAGGCCTGTAGCGCTATGCAGGTGACTCTTGTAGAAAGCACCAGGAATATATAGTGTGGAGAGGATGTGTTCGTTGGGATGACATCTCCCGAGAAATCATATAATATTGATGCCTGGCCAACATCTAGACGATGTAGAATGGAGTGTGTAGACATTCTACATCTGTCAGACGTCTTGCCATTGAGCTCACTGCGTCGTCCCAGTGTATCCTTTTTAACCAGAGGGTTGTGCTTGCTGGGCTGTTCGTCTAGCGTTTCGCTACACCTGCTAAATATTAGATTAATTTAGCAGAGGCTCCAGAGCCACATGGTTATAATCTCTCTCCTGTCTCTCCTCAGGATGCAGCCAGGGTGTGTCGGGGTTTTGTGGAGAGAGCAGAGGGAGAGGTCCGCTTCTCTGCTGTGGCCCTCTGTCATACCTAGAGACCCTGGAGAGGGACACACACACGAACGGGGTTTTGTGGAGAGAGCAGAGGGAGAGGTCCGCTTCTCTGCTGTGGCCCTCTGTCATACCTAGAGACCCTGGAGAGGGACACACACACACACACGAACCATGGTGTACACACACCCGGTATATAATGGAAACAGTTTGCACTCTCCAGACACACACACACCGCAGCACACACACACCGCAGCACACATGCGTAGATGGTAGTTTGCACAAGCCTGGTGTCATGTTGATGTCACTACTGCTGTACTTTCTGTCTGCTGTACTGTTATTTATTTTTCCGAGTCCGATCACCACTGAGAAAGTAGTGCCCTTACAGGGGGGAGGAGGGAGCCGGTTGATCTGCAGCCTGTGAGGTGTTCCTGTTTTTCTGCTGTCTGACTCCTCTGCTCTATTTCTAATCGCTGTTACGTCATACTACGATGTTAGGATGATGTTAGGATGACACTGTTACTGTGTTAGGATGACACTGCAACAATGCTGGCTGTGCTTTGCCTTACTGCATCTTCCTGTGCTGCTGACTGCCAATAAACAACCAAACTACACACTTCTCCGCTCCTCTGAAGTCATTAACTTCTGTAATTACTATACTGGAGTAGCTTTTCAGAGTGAAATGTTGACGTACCTTTGACTTTAGGAAGGTATTTCAGTTCTCTTTCCATCCTGATAGTTTCAAACATGTTTGATTTTACTTAAAGTAGTATCCTTACTTTAATATTTTTATATTTGACTACTTTCACTTACTACATTCCTAAAAAAAATATGTACATTTTTCCTGACATACAAAAGTCCTCATTACATTTTGAATGCTTAGCAGGACAGACAAATTGTCCAATTAACTTCCTTGTCAAGAGAATCTCTGGTAATCCCATACTGCCTCTGAGCTGGAGGACTCACTAAACAGAACATCTCTGGTCATCCCTACTGCCTCTGATCTGGGGGGGGGGGGGGCAGTTATCCCCTAGTGTGTGTGTGTGGGGGGGGGGCAGGGGGGGGCAGTTATCCCCTAGTGTGGGGGGGGGGGGGCAGTTATCCCCAAACACTTATCAATCATATTACTACTTACATCAAATTCTCGACATTTCTCTCAAAACAGTTGGATTGTTTAGCGTAAAGCTTTTGTACTTGTATATTGAACATATATTCCACTGGGGTTATAAATCTACAACTTCTTCAAAATGTCAAATGTGATCAATTTACCACAACTGTTTTGTTGAAATATCTCCAAGTTGTGATAAATAATTTGGTGACATCGTGAATTACGGGGGAGATTTACCCCCAGGGGGCAGTTACCCTGGAACCATACTATGTGTTGACCCTTTAGAACATTAGTTAAAAAATCATCTAAACGGAATTAAAAAGAAATTTGGACTCTAAAAAAACTTCCATGGACATAGTTAACTATGTAAATCATGTTAAGTAGCCTAATAATGAACCCATGTTTTGATGTGAAAACATTTGTATTTATATGAATGAATCTGTAAAAATAAAACATGTTGAAAAAAAAACCTCATTAAATAACAGAAGTCCAAAGTTATCGCTGTGGTCGTCGGACGGAATTTATCCAGATCAGAGCTGGGAGCGCGTCGCCGTGGTCACAGACGCGGTGCGGCAGCGCGTCGCCGTGGTTAGACACCGTGCGGCAGCGCGTTGCCGTGGTTACAGATGCGGTGAATCAACGCGACCTTTCTGCTTCTCTGGCGCTCGGTGGCAGCAGCGTCACGTTGTCTCGCCAGCTGACCGGGATTATAACGCCACCGTTTGTAAAATACACACACCGCCCCAACCCCCCCCCCTCCAACATTCTTCTATCCTCCCCGTCCTGCGGGCACCAGGACCGGCTGCTTGGCGTCTGTCTCGCGCCTGGCCGGTTGGAGGTTATTTTTAGTGTCCGGTTGGTTCGTGTTGCAGTGTGGGGAGTCACGATAGATAATTTTCCTCTACAGCCCAACCGGGAGACGCTCACGCCGAGTTACGGAGAATCCTGGTAGAATAACGGATATAACAGATACGGGCCCTCCGTGAGCCTAAACCGGTGGAATAACAAGCCCAGCTGTCCGGTAGGAATTAAGGGACGACATTGCCGAGCTTTTCTTAACGGAGAAAGGATATTTAAACCCCACGAACGCACCATAGCCTACTGAAGCCGTTATCAGAGATGGCCAGCACCGGGACTGAGCGCGAGGAACCTCACGTTCCCCTGGACGAACTGAGACATCCCGAGCCTGCATTCAGAGAGGCGCAGAAGTGGATCGAGGTGAGATGTCTGTGTATATAAACGGGTTATTACCAGGGTTATAAATGTTATATTACAGTAGGGGGTTATAAATGTTATATTACAGTAGGGGGTTCTGGAGACCGGGGTTATAAATGTTATATTACAGTAGGGGGTTATATTACAGTATGGGGTTATAAATGTTATATTACAGTAGGGGGTTATAAATGTTATATTACAGTAGGGGGTTATAAATGTTATATTACAGTTGGGGGTTCTGGAGACCGGGGTTATAAATGTTATATTACAGTAGGGGGTTCTAGACACTGGGGTTATAAATGTTATATTACAGTAGGGGTTATAAATGTTATATTACAGTAGGGGGTTATAAATGTTATATTACACCTGGGTAGGGGGTTATAAAGGGGGTTCTGGACTATTACTATAAATGTAGTAGTAGGGGTTCTGGACTGGAGACCTGGGACTGAGGGGATAGCCTATAAATGTACTGTTGCCCTGTCACCTGTTGTCTGGCAGGGTGTCCGGTTACAACTTGACTAGAAGGCACAATGTGGGACATTACTGCTGCGTGATGAAGTGTGTGTGTGTGTGTGTGTGTGTGTGTGTGTGTGTGTGTGTGTTTGAGTGAAACTAAGAGAATATTATCTAGTAAGGGATGGAACTTACTAGAATAGTATCTCTCCGTTCCTCTCGGTGGCCATGTTTGGTTTGTCTGAAGACACCTGGAGAGAGAAACCCGTTCCCCCTGAGCGCATGCACCAGAACCCCGCCTCCCGCAGGCGAGAGCCAGGAGATTCCGGATGGTAGCCATGGCAGTGAAAATGTGGACTAGTATTCACGCACATGGCTCTCTCTGTGATGTTTACAATCAATCATGTCGTTTCAGTGACTTCTGTGTGTGTCGAGGGGGTGGGTCTTGTTATTATGAGTAGATCTACATGGTAACCTGTTTTCCACCATCTGATTGGTGGACAGCGACTGAGTGAAGTCAGCTAGTTCAACACTTCCTGTCTCAACCAGAGATCATGAGGATGATGATGGTATCTTTGGTATCTTGTCAATCACCACCTTCACACACACACACCTTAGCCAAATACATTTAAACTCTGTTTTTCCCAATTCCTGACATTTAGTCCAAGTAAAAATTATCTTTCTTAGGTCAGTTAGGATCACCACTTTATTTTAAGAATGTGAAATGTCAGAATAGTAGAGAGAATGATTTATTTCAGCTTTTATTTCTTTCATCACATTCCCAGTGGGTCAGAAGTTTACATACACTCAATTAGTATTTGGTAGCATTGTCTTTAATTTTTTAAAACTTGGGTCAAACATTTCAGGTAGCTTTCCATAAGCTTCCCACAATAAGTTGGGTGAATTTTGGCCCATTCCTCCTGATAGAGCTGGTGTAACCGAGTCAGGTTTGTAGGCCTCCTTGCTCACACACGCTTTTTCAGTTCTGCCCATACATTTTCTATGGGATTGAGGTCAGGGCTTTGTGATGGCCACTCAAATACCTTGACTTTGTTGTCTTTAAGCCGTTTTGCCACAACTTTGGAAGTATTCTTGGGGTCATTGTCCATTTGGGCCTTCGAAATTAGGCTCAAGTTTCTAAACGATATCATAACCGCCATCGATAAGAGACATTACTGTGCAGCCGTATTCATTGATCTGGCCAAGGCTTTCGACTCAATCACCACATCACCACTGTCAATCACCACATCCTCATCGGCAGACTCGACAGCCTTGGTTTCTCAAATGACTGCTTCGTCTGGTTCACCAACTACTTCTCTGATAGAGTTCAGTGTGTCAAATCGGAGGGCATGTTGTCTGGACCTCTGACAGTCTCTATGGGTGTGCCACAGGGTTCAATTCTCGGGCCGACTCTCTTTTCTGTATACATCAATAATGTCGCTCTTGCTGCTGGTGAGTCTCTGATCCACCTCTACGCAGACAACACCATTCTGTATACTTCTGGCCCGTCTTTGGACACTGTGTTAACAACCCTCCAGGCAAGCTTCAATGACATACAACTCTCCTTACGTGGCCTCCAACTGCTCTTAAACGCAAGTAAAACTAAATGTATTCTCTTCAACTGATCGCTGCCCGCACCTGCCCGCCCATCCAGCATCACTACTCTGGACGGCTCTGACTTAGAATACGTGGACAACTACAAATACCTGGGTGTCTGGTTAGACTGTAAACTCTCCTTCCAGACTCACATTAAGCATCTCCAATCCAAAATAAAAACTAGAATCTTCCTATATCGCAACAAAGCATCCTTCACTCATGCTGCCAAACATACCCTCGTAAAACTGACCATCCTACCGATCCTCGACTTCGGTTGATGTCATCTATAAAATAGCCTCCAACACTCTACTCAGCAAACTGGATGCAGTCTATTACAGTGACATCCGTTTTGTCACCAAAGTCCCATATACTACTCACCACTGCGACCTGTACGCTCTCATTGGTTGGTCCTCGCTTCATACTCGTCGTCAAACCCACTCGTAGCACGTGCTCCAGCAGGTATATCTCACTGGTCACCCCCAAAGCCAATTCCTCCTTTGGTTGTCTTTCCTTCCAGTTCTCTGCTGCCCATGACTGGAACGAATTGCAAAAATCTCTGAAGCTGGAGACTCACATCTCCCTCACTAGCTTTAAGCACCAGCTGTCAGAGCATTTTACAGATCACTGCACCTGTACTTAGCCTATCTGTAAACAGCCCATCTATCCACCTACCTCATCCCCTTACGGGTATTAATTTATTTATTTTGCTCCTTTGCACCCCAGTATCTCTACCTGCACATTCATCTTCTGCCGATCTACCATTCCAGTGTTTAATTGCTATATTGTAATTACTTCGCCACCATGGCCTATTTATTTCCTTAACTTACCTCATTTGCACTCACTGTATATAGACTTTTTGTTTTCTTTTGTTCTACTGTATTATTGACTGTATGTTTTGTTTATTCCATGTGTAACTCTGTGTTGTGGTATGTGTCGAATTGCTATGCTTTATCTTGGCCAGGTCACAGTTGTAAATGAGAACTTGTTCTCAACTAGCCTACCTGGTTAAATAAAGGTGAAATAAAATAAACATTTTTTTTTAAATGCGACCAAGCTTTAACTTCCTGACTGATGTCTTGAGATGTTGCTATATAATTTTCCTACCTCATGATGCCATCTATTTTGTGAAGTGCACCAGTCCCTCCTGCAGCAAAGCACCCCTACAACATGATGCTGGCACCCCCGTGCTTCACGGTTGGGATGGTGATCTTCGGCTTGTAAGTCTCCTCCTATTTCCTCCAAACATAACAATGGTCATTATGGCCAAACAGTTCTATTTTTGATTCATCAGACCAGAGGACATTTCTCAAAAAGTACGATCTTCGTCCCCATGTGCAGTTGCAAACCGTAGTCTGTCTTTTTTATGGCGGTTTTGGAGCAGTGGCTTCTTCCTTGCCGAGCGGCCTTTCTGGTTATGTTGATATAGGACTTGTTTTACTGTGGATATAGATACTTTTGTACCTGTTTCCTCCAGCATCTTCACAAGGTCCTTTGCTGTTGTTCTGGGATTGATTTGCACTTTTTGCACCAAAGTATCTTCATCTCTAGGAGACAGAACGCGTGCGTCTCCTTCCTGAGCGGTATGACGGCTGCGTGGTCCCATGGTGCTTATACTTGCGTACTATTGTTTGTACAGATGAACGTGGTACCTTCAGGCGTTTGGAAATTGCTCCCAAGGATGAACCAGACTTGTCAAGGTCTACAATTTATTTTCTGAGGTCTTGGTTGATTTCTTTTGATTGTCCCATGATGTCAAGCAAAGAGGCACTGAGTTTGAAGGCCTTTAAATACATCCACAGGTACACCTCCAATTGACTCAAATTATGTCAATTAGCCTATCGGAAGCTTCTAAAGGCATGAAATCATTTTCTGGACTTTTCCATGCTGTTTCAAGGCAGAGTAAACTTAGTGTATGTAAACTTCTGACCCACTGGAATTGTGATACAGTGAATTATAAGTGAAATAATCTGTCTGTAAACAATTGTTGGAAAAATGACTTGTGTCATGCACAAAGTAGATGTCCAAACCGACTTGCCAAAACTATAGTTTGTTAACAAGAAATGTGTGGAGTGGTTGAAAATGGAGTTTTAATGACTCCAAACTAAGTGAATGTAAACTTCTGACTTCAACTGTAGGTAGCACACAGGAGGACATTTATCTCTGTTGGGATCATTTCCTTTTTAATTTAGAGCTGTTTAGATCCTGTTTTGACTAATTTAATAGAGTGGGTTAGGTCTGCTCAATACTAAATTATTATACCCCCTGAGTCTCTTCCCTGTTTCACACCTGGTAGTGTGGTGGATGGGACTACCAGCTCTCTGTAACCTAGAGGACAACCAGTGGGTCCATCTCCTCTATATCACCCACCTGGTAGTGTGGTGGATGGGACTACCAGCTCTCTGTAACCTAGAGGACAACCAGTGGGTCCATCTCCTCTATACCACCCACCTGGTAGTGTGGTGGATGGGACTACCAGCTCTCTGTAACCTAGAGGACAACCAGTGGGTCCATCTCCTCTATACCACCCACCTGGTAGTGTGGTGGATGGGACTACCAGCTCTCTGTAACCTAGAGGGCAACCAGTGGGTCCATCTCCTCTATACCACCCACCTGGTAGTGTGGTGGATGGGACTACCAGCTCTCTGTAACCTAGAGGACAACCAGTTGGTCCATCTCCTCTATACCACCCACCTGGTAGTGTGGTGGATGGGACTACCAGCTCTCTGTAACCTAGAGGACAACCAGTGGGTCCATCTCCTCTATACCACCCACCTGGTAGTGTGGTGGATGGGACTACCAGCTCTCTGTAACCTAGAGGGCAACCAGTGGGTCCATCTCCTCTATACCACCCACCTGGTAGTGTGGTGGATGGGACTACCAGCTCTCTGTAACCTAGAGGACAACCAGTGGGTCCATCTCCTCTATACCACCCACCTGGTAGTGTGGTGGATGGGACTACCAGCTCTCTGTAACCTAGAGGACAACCAGTGGGTCCATCTCCTCTATACCACCCACCTGGTAGTGTGGTGGATGGGACTACCAGCTCTCTGTAACCTAGAGGGCAACCAGTGGGTCCATCTCCTCTATACCACCCACCTGGTAGTGTGGTGGATGGGACTACCAGCTCTCTGTAACCTAGAGGACAACCAGTGGGTCCATCTCCTCTATACCACCCACCTGGTAGTGTGGTGGATGGGACTACCAGCTCTCTGTAACCTAGAGGGCAACCAGTGGGTCCATCTCCTCTATACCACCCACCTGGTAGTGTGGTGGATGGGACTACCAGCTCTCTGTAACCTAGAGGACAACCAGTGGGTCCATCTCCTCTATACCACCCACCTGGTAGTGTGGTGGATGGGACTACCAGCTCTCTGTAACCTAGAGGACAACCAGTGGGTCCATCTCCCTATACCACCACCCACCTGGTAGTGTGGTGGATGGGACTACCAGCTCTCTGTAACCTAGAGGTCAACCAGTGGGTCCATCTCCTCTATACCACCCACCTGGTAGTGTGGTGGATGGGACTACCAGCTCGCTGTAACCTAGAGGACAACCAGTGGGTCCATCTCCTCTATACCACCCACCTGGTAGTGTGGTGGATGGGACTACCAGCTCTCTGTAACCGAGAGGACAACCAGTGGGTCCATCTCCTCTATACCACCCACCTGGTAGTGTGGTGGATGGGACTACCAGCTCTCTGTAACCTAGAGGGCAACCAGTGGGTCCGTCTCCTCTATACCACCCACCTGGTAGAGTGGTGGATGGGACTACCAGCTCTCTGTAACCTAGAGGACAACCAGTGGGTCCATCTCCTCTATACCACCCACCTGGTAGTGTGGTGGATGGGACTAACAGCTCTCTGTAACCTAGAGGACAACCAGTGGGTCCATCTCCTCTATACCACCCACCTGGTAGTGTGGTGGATGGGACTAACAGCTCTCTGTAACCAAGAGGACAACCAGTGGGTCCATCTCCTCTATACCACCCACCTGGTAGTGTGGTGGATGGGACTACCAGCTCTCTGTAACCTAGAGGTCAACCAGTGGGTCCATCTCCTCTATACCACCCACCTGGTAGTGTGGTGGATGGGACTACCAGCTCTCTGTAACCTAGAGGACAACCAGTGGGTCCATCTCCTCTATACCACCCACCTGGTAGTGTGGTGGATGGGACTACCAGCTCTCTGTAACCGAGAGGACAACAAGTGGGTCCATCTCCTCTATACCACCCACCTGGTAGTGTGGTGGATGGGACTACCAGCTCTCTGTAACCTAGAGGACAACCAGTGGGTCCGTCTCCTCTATACCACCCACCTGGTAGTGTGGTGGATGGGACTACCAGCTCTCTGTAACCTAGAGGACAACCAATGGGTCTGTCTCCTCTATACCACCCACCTGGTAGTGTGGTGGATGGGACTACCAGCTCTCTGTAACCTAGAGGGTAACCAGTGGGTCCATCTCCTCTATACCACCCACCTGGTAGTGTGGTGGATGGGACTACCAGCTCTCTGTAACCTAGAGGACAACCAGTGGGTCTGTCTCCTCTATACCACCCACCTGGTAGTGTGGTGGATGGGACTACCAGCTCTCTGTAACCTAGAGGACAGCCAGTGGGTCCGTCTCCTCTATACCACCCACCTGGTAGTGTGGTGGATGGGACTACCAGCTCTCTGTAACCTAGAGGACAACCAGTGGGTCCATCTCCTCTATACCACCCACCTGGTAGTGTGGTGGATGGGACTACCAGCTCTCTGTAACCTAGAGGGCATCCAGTGGGTCTGTCTCCTCTATACCACCCACCTGGTAGTGTGGTGGATGGGACGACCAGCTCTCTGTAACCTAGAGGACAACCAGTGGGTCCATCTCCTCTATACCACCCACCTGGTAGTGTGGTGGATGGGACTACCAGCTCTCTGTAACCTAGAGGACAACCAGTGGGTCCATCTCCTCTATACCACCCACCTGGTAGTGTGGTGGATGGGACTACCAGCTCTCTGTAACCTAGAGGACAACCAGTGGGTCCATCTCCTCTATACCACCCACCTGGTAGTGTGGTGGATGGGACTACCAGCTCTCTGTAACCGAGAGGACAACCAGTGGGTCCAACTCCTCTATACCACCCACCTGGTAGTGTGGTGGATGGGACTACCAGCTCTCTGTAACCTAGAGGACAACCAGTGGGTCCATCTCCTCTATACCACCCACCTGGTAGTGTGGTGGATGGGACTACCAGCTCTCTGTAACCTAGAGGACAACCAGTGGGTCCATCTCCTCTATACCACCCACCTGGTAGTGTGGTGGATGGGACTACCAGCACTCTGTAACCTAGAGGACAACCAGTGGGTCCATCTCCTCTATACCACCCACCTGGTAGTGTGGTGGATGGGACTACCAGCTCTCTGTAACCTAGAGGGCAACCAGTGGGTCCATCTCCTCTATACCACCCACCTGGTAGTGTGGTGGATGGGACTACCAGCTCTCTGTAACCTAGAGGACAACCAATGGGTCCATCTCCTCTATACCACCCACCTGGTAGTGTGGTGGATGGGACTACCAGCTCTCTGTAACCTAGAGGTCAACCAGTGGGTCCATCTCCTCTATACCACCCACCTGGTTGTGTGGTGGATGGGACTACCAGCTCTCTGTAACCTAGAGGTCAACCAGTGGGTCCATCTCCTCTATACCACCCACCTGGTAGTGTGGTGGATGGGACTACCAGCTCTCTGTAACCTAGAGGATAACCAGTGGGTCCATCTCCTCTATACCACCCACCTGGTAGTGTGGTGGATGGGACTACCAGCTCTCTGTAACCTAGAGGGTAACCAGTGGGTCCATCTCCTCTATACCACCCACCTGGTAGTGTGGTGGATGGGACTACCAGCTCTCTGTAACCTAGAGGTCAACCAGTGGGTCAATCTCCTCTATACCACCCACCTGGTAGTGTGGTGGATGGGACTACCAGCTCTCTGTAACCTAGAGGACAACCAGTGGGTCCATCTCCTCTATACCACCCACCTGGTAGTGTGGTGGATGGGACTACCAGCTCTCTGTAACCTAGAGGACAACCAGTGGGTTCGGTCTGCTCTATACCACCCACCTGGTAGTGTGGTGGATGGGACTACCAGCTCTCTGTAACCTAGAGGACAACCAGTGGGTCCATCTCCTCTATACCACCCACCTGGTAGTGTGGTGGATGGGACTACCAGCTCTCTGTAACCTAGAGGGTAACCAGTGGGTCCATCTCCTCTATACCACCCACCTGGTAGTGTGGTGGATGGGACTACCAGCTCTCTGTAACCTAGAGGACAACCAGTGGGTCCATCTCCTCTATACCACCCACCTGGTAGTGTGGTGGATGGGACTACCAGCTCTCTGTAACCTAGAGGGCAACCAGTGGGTCCATCTCCTCTATACCACCCACCTGGTAGTGTGGTGGATGGGACTACCAGCTCTCTGTAACCTAGAGGACAACCAGTGGGTCCGTCTCCTCTATACCACCCACCTGGTAGTGTGGTGGATGGGACTACCAGCTCTCTGTAACCTAGAGGACAACCAATGGGTCTGTCTCCTCTATACCACCCACCTGGTAGTGTGGTGGATGGGACTACCAGCTCTCTGTAACCTAGAGGGTAACCAGTGGGTCCATCTCCTCTATACCACCCACCTGGTAGTGTGGTGGATGGGACTACCAGCTCTCTGTAACCTAGAGGACAACCAGTGGGTCTGTCTCCTCTATACCACCCACCTGGTAGTGTGGTGGATGGGACTACCAGCTCTCTGTAACCTAGAGGACAACCAGTGGGTCCGTCTCCTCTATACCACCCACCTGGTAGTGTGGTGGATGGGACTACCAGCTCTCTGTAACCTAGAGGACAACCAGTGGGTCCATCTCCTCTATACCACCCACCTGGTAGTGTGGTGGATGGGACTACCAGCTCTCTGTAACCTAGAGGGCAACCAGTGGGTCTGTCTCCTCTATACCACCCACCTGGTAGTGTGGTGGATGGGACGACCAGCTCTCTGTAACCTAGAGGACAACCAGTGGGTCCATCTCCTCTATACCACCCACCTGGTAGTGTGGTGGATGGGACTACCAGCTCTCTGTAACCTAGAGGACAACCAGTGGGTCCATCTCCTCTATACCACCCACCTGGTAGTGTGGTGGATGGGACTACCAGCTCTCTGTAACCTAGAGGACAACCAGTGGGTCCATCTCCTCTATACCACCCACCTGGTAGTGTGGTGGATGGGACTACCAGCTCTCTGTAACCGAGAGGACAACCAGTGGGTCCAACTCCTCTATACCACCCACCTGGTAGTGTGGTGGATGGGACTACCAGCTCTCTGTAACCTAGAGGGCAACCAGTGGGTCCATCTCCTCTATACCACCCACCTGGTAGTGTGGTGGATGGGACTACCAGCTCTCTGTAACCTAGAGGACAACCAGTGGGTCCATCTCCTCTATACCACCCACCTGGTAGTGTGGTGGATGGGACTACCAGCACTCTGTAACCTAGAGGACAACCAGTGGGTCCATCTCCTCTATACCACCCACCTGGTAGTGTGGTGGATGGGACTACCAGCTCTCTGTAACCTAGAGGGCAACCAGTGGGTCCATCTCCTCTATACCACCCACCTGGTAGTGTGGTGGATGGGACTACCAGCTCTCTGTAACCTAGAGGACAACCAATGGGTCCATCTCCTCTATACCACCCACCTGGTAGTGTGGTGGATGGGACTACCAGCTCTCTGTAACCTAGAGGTCAACCAGTGGGTCCATCTCCTCTATACCACCCACCTGGTTGTGTGGTGGATGGGACTACCAGCTCTCTGTAACCTAGAGGTCAACCAGTGGGTCCATCTCCTCTATACCACCCACCTGGTAGTGTGGTGGATGGGACTACCAGCTCTCTGTAACCTAGAGGATAACCAGTGGGTCCATCTCCTCTATACCACCCACCTGGTAGTGTGGTGGATGGGACTACCAGCTCTCTGTAACCTAGAGGGTAACCAGTGGGTCCATCTCCTCTATACCACCCACCTGGTAGTGTGGTGGATGGGACTACCAGCTCTCTGTAACCTAGAGGTCAACCAGTGGGTCAATCTCCTCTATACCACCCACCTGGTAGTGTGGTGGATGGGACTACCAGCTCTCTGTAACCTAGAGGACAACCAGTGGGTCCATCTCCTCTATACCACCCACCTGGTAGTGTGGTGGATGGGACTACCAGCTCTCTGTAACCTAGAGGACAACCAGTGGGTTCGGTCTGCTCTATACCACCCACCTGGTAATGTGGTGGATGGGACTACCAGCTCTCTGTTACCAGGGCAACCAGTGGGTCCGTCTCCTCTATACCACCCACCTGGTAGTGTGGTGGATGGGACTACCAGCTCTCTGTAACTTAGAGGACAACCAGTGGGTTCGTCTCCTCTATACCACCCACCTGGTAGTGTGGTGGATGGGACTACCAGCTCTCTGTAACCTAGAGGGTAACCAGTGGGTCCGTCTCCTCTATACCACCCACCTGGTAGTGTGGTGGATGGGACTACCAGCTCTCTGTAACCTAGAGGTCAACCAGTGGGTCCATCTCCTCTATACCACCCACCTGGTAGTGTGGTGGATGGGACTACCAGCTCTCTGTAACCTAGAGGGTAACCAGTGGGTCCATCTCCTCTATACCACCCACCTGGTAGTGTGGTGGATGGGACTACCAGCTCTCTGTAACCTAGAGGACAACCAGTGGGTCCATCTCCTCTATACCACCCACCTGGTAGTTTGGTGGATGGGACTACCAGCTCTCTGTAACCTAGAGGACAACCAGTGGGTCCATCTCCTCTATACCACCCACCTGGTAGTTTGGTGGATGGGACTACCAGCTCTCTGTAACCTAGAGGACAACCAGTGGGTCCATCTCCTCTATACCACCCACCTGGTAGTTTGGTGGATGGGACTACCAGCTCTCTGTAACCTAGAGGACAACCAGTGGGTCCATCTCCTCTATACCACCCACCTGGTAGTTTGGTGGATGGGACTACCAGCTCTCTGTAACCTAGAGGACAACCAGTGGGTTCCTCTCCTCTATACCACCCACCTGGTAGTGTGGTGGATGGGACTACCAGCTCTCTGTAACCTAGAAGACAACCAGTGGGTCCGTCTCCTCTATACCACCCACCTGGTAGTTTGGTGGATGGGACTACCAGCTCTCTGTAACCTAGAGGACAACCAGTGGGTTCCTCTCCTCTATACCACCCACCTGGTAGTTTGGTGGATGGGACTACCAGCTCTCTGTAACCTAGAAGACAACCAGTGGGTCCGTCACCTCTATACCACCCACCTGGTAGTTTGGTGGATGGGACTACCAGCTCTCTGTAACCTAGAAGACAACCAGTGGGTCCGTCTCCTCTATACCACCCACCTGGTAGTTTGGTGGATGGGACTACCAGCTCTCTGTAACCTAGAAGACAACCAGTGGGTCCCATCTCCTCTATACCACCCACCTGGTAGTGTGGTGGATGGGACTACCAGCTCTCTGTAACCTAGAGGGCAACCAGTGGGTCCATCTCGTCTATACCACCCACCTGGTAGTGTGGTGGATGGGACTACCAGCTCTCTGTAACCTAGAGGGCAACCAGTGGGTCCATCTCCTCTATACCACCCACCTGGTAGTGTGGTGGATGGGACTACCAGCTCTCTGTAACCTAGAGGATAACCAGTGGGTCTGTCTCCTCTATACCACCCACCTGGTAGTGTGGTGGATGGGACTACCAGCTCTCTGTAACCTAGAGGGCAACCAGTGGGTCTGTCTCCTCTATACCACCCACCTGGTAGTGTGGTGGATGGGACTACCAGCTCTCTGTAACCTAGAGGACAACCAGTGGGTCTGTCTCCTCTATACCACCCACCTGGTAATGTGGTGGATGGGACTACCAGCTCTCTGTTACCAGGGCAACCAGTGGGTCCATCTCCTCTATACCACCCACCTGGTAGTGTGGTGGATGGGACTTCCAGCTCTCTGTAACTTAGAGGACAACCAGTGGGTTCGTCTCCTCTATACCACCCACCTGGTAGTGTGGTGGATGGGACTACCAGCTCTCTGTAACCTAGAGGGTAACCAGTGGGTCCGTCTCCTCTATACCACCCACCTGGTAGTGTGGTGGATGGGACTACCAGCTCTCTGTAACCTAGAGGTCAACCAGTGGGTCCATCTCCTCTATACCACCCACCTGGTAGTGTGGTGGATGGGACTACCAGCTCTCTGTAACCTAGAGGGTAACCAGTGGGTCCATCTCCTCTATACCACCCACCTGGTAGTGTGGTGGATGGGACTACCAGCTCTCTGTAACCTAGAGGACAACCAGTTGGTCCGTCTCCTCTATACCACCCACCTGGTAGTGTGGTGGATGGGACTACCAGCTCTCTGTAACCTAGAGGACAACCAGTGGGTCCATCTCCTCTATACCACCCACCTGGTAGTTTGGTGGATGGGACTACCAGCTCTCTGTAACCTAGAGGACAACCAGTGGGTCCATCTCCTCTATACCACCCACCTGGTAGTTTGGTGGATGGGACTACCAGCTCTCTGTAACCTAGAGGACAACCAGTGGGTCCATCTCCTCTATACCACCCACCTGGTAGTTTGGTGGATGGGACTACCAGCTCTCTGTAACCTAGAGGACAACCAGTGGGTCCATCTCCTCTATACCACCCACCTGGTAGTTTGGTGGATGGGACTACCAGCTCTCTGTAACCTAGAGGACAACCAGTGGGTTCCTCTCCTCTATACCACCCACCTGGTAGTGTGGTGGATGGGACTACCAGCTCTCTGTAACCTAGAAGACAACCAGTGGGTCCGTCTCCTCTATACCACCCACCTGGTAGTTTGGTGGATGGGACTACCAGCTCTCTGTAACCTAGAGGACAACCAGTGGGTTCCTCTCCTCTATACCACCCACCTGGTAGTTTGGTGGATGGGACTACCAGCTCTCTGTAACCTAGAAGACAACCAGTGGGTCCGTCTCCTCTATACCACCCACCTGGTAGTTTGGTGGATGGGACTACCAGCTCTCTGTAACCTAGAGGGTAACCAGTGGGTCCATCTCCTCTATACCACCCACCTGGTAGTTTGGTGGATGGGACTACCAGTTCTCTGTAACCTAGAGGACAACCAGTGGGTCCATCTCCTCTATACCACCCACCTGGTAGTTTGGTGGATGGGACTACCAGCTCTCTGTAACCTAGAGGACAACCAGTGGGTCCATCTCCTCTATACCACCCACCTGGTAGTGTGGTGGATGGGACGACCAGCTCTCTGTAACCTAGAGGACAACCAGTGGGTCCATCTCCTCTATACCACCCACCTGGTAGTGTGGTGGATGGGACTACCAGCTCTCTGTAACCTAGAGGACAACCAGTGGGTCCATCTCCTCTATACCACCCACCTGGTAGTGTGGTGGATGGGACTACCAGCTCTCTGTAACCTAGAGGTCAACCAGTGGGTCCATCTCCTCTATACCACCCACCTGGTAGTGTGGTGGATGGGACTACCAGCTCTCTGTAACCTAGAGGACAACCAGTGGGTCCATCTCCTCTATACCACCCACCTGGTAGTGTGGTGGATGGGACTACCAGCTCTCTGTAACCTAGAGGACAACCAGTGGGTCCATCTCCTCTATACCACCCACCTGGTAGTGTGGTGGATGGGACTACCAGCTCTCTGTAACCTAGAGGACAACCAGTGGGTCCATCTCCTCTATACCACCCACCTGGTAGTGTGGTGGATGGGACGACCAGCTCTCTGTAACCTAGAGGACAACCAGTGGGTCCATCTCCTCTATACCACCCACCTGGTAGTGTGGTGGATGGGACGACCAGCTCTCTGTAACCTAGAGGACAACCAGTGGGTCCATCTCCTCTATACCAGGTTTCTTGTAGGATGACAATGTCTGTATTACTGATTTCTTTGGTGATGTCCAGGTTCCTGCTCATTAGGCCAAAGACAGATGACCTCAGATCTGGTATATTCCAGGATCAGATCTCTCTCTCCACCTGTCTCTCTCAATCTGTCTCTCTTTCTGTCTCTCTCTTCTTAATTCTCAAGTTATTTATGACTGGTAAGGCTGCCTCTCTTTCGTGTGTCTGTGTGTGTGTGACATTGGTGTCCAAGGAAACATAACAGCAGTAGCCTTTCAGGTTAGTTTGTCTCCTTGAGGCCCCGCCCCCTGCATGGCACAGTGGCCACATAGAAATGTGTGTTCTAGAACAGAGATACCTCTGACGTGTGTTCTAGAACAGATATACCTCTGGCGTGTGTGTGTGTGTGTGTGTTTGTGTGTGTGTGTGTGTGTGTGTTTGTGTGTGTGTGTGTGTGTGTGTTTGTGTGTGTGTGTGTGTGTGTGTGTGTGTGTTTTTCTAAGGTACCGCATCGCAGTGTTGAGGCGTCACTACAGATCCAGGTTCTGGATTAACTGGGTTAATAACCTGATGTTGAGTCAGTAGAATAGTGTCTATCGTTGGATGTTGAGTCAGTAGAATAGTGTCTATCGTTGGATGTTGAGTCAGGAGAATAGTGTCTATCGTTGGTAGACTGGGTTAATAATCTGATGTTGAGTCAGGAGAATAGTGTCTATCGTTGGATGTTGAGTCAGTAGAATAGTGTCTATCATTGGATGTTGAGTCAGGAGAATAGTGTCTATCGTTGGATGTTGAGTCAGGAGAATAGTGTCTATCGTTGGATGTTGAGTCAGGAGAATAGTGTCTATCGTTGGATGTTGAGTCAGGAGAATAGTGTCTATCGTTGGATGTTGAGTCAGTAGAATAGTGTCTATCGTTGGTAGACTGGGTTATTAATCTGATGTTGAGTCAGGAGAATAGTTATCGTTGGTAGACTGGGGTTATTAAGCCAGGTTATTAAGCCAGGTTAGCCAGGTTATTTAGAACCTGGCTAGAACCTCTTTAGAACCTTTTTATAACCTGGTTAGAACCTCTATAGAACCGTGATGATGTGTGTTCTCCCCAGGAGGTGACGGGAAAAGGTTTCGGTGAGAAGGACTTCCGGAGCGGCCTGGAGAACGGGATCCTGCTCTGCGAGTGAGTCTGTGACCTCACTTCCGCCTTTGAAATCCCCACAATCCTCTGCTGTTCCACTGTCTCTCATGAAACAAACACACACACACACACACACACACACACTGAGTGTAGTGAAGTATTTGTCTGTGTGTCTCTTCCAGGTTACTCTGTTCCATCAGACCAGGTTTGGTCCAGAAAATCAACAGACTCCCCTCGCCCATCGCTGGACTGGTCAGTACCACTAAATCAAATGGTTTAGAAACACCTTTCCACATCAGCCGATGTCACAAAGTGCTGTACAGAAACCCAGCCTAAAACTCCAAACAGCAAGCAATGCAGATGTAGAGGCACGGTGGCTAGGAAAAACTCCCTAGAAAGGCAGGGACCTAAGAACAAACCTAGAGAGGAACCAGGCTATGAAGAGTGGCCAGTCTTCTGGTACTATACTAATGTTACCTAACCAATAACTAGGCTGTACTGGGTAGAGAGGAACCAGGCTACTGCACCAATACTACACTAATACTACACTAGACTACACTAATACTGCACTAATACTGCACTAATACTACACTAATGCTACACTAGACTACACTAATACTGCACTAATACTGCACTAATACTGCACCAATACTACACTAATGCTACACTAGACTACACTAATACTGCACTAATACTGCACCAATACTACACTAATGCTACACTAGACTACACTAATACTGCACTAATACTGCACTAATACTACACTAATGCTGCACTAATACTGCACCAATACTACACTAATGCTACACTAGACTACACTAATACTGCACTAATACTGCACTAATGCTACACTAATACTACACTAATACTGTACTAATACTACACTAATACTGCACTAATACTGCACTAATACTACACTAATGCTGCACGAATACTGCACCAATACTACACTAATGCTACACTAGACTACACTAATACTGCACTAATACTGCACTAATACTACACTAATGCTGCACTAGACTACACTAATACTACACTAATGCTGCACTAATACTGCACCAATACTACACTAATGCTACACTAGACTACACTAATACTGCACTAATACTGCACTAATACTACACTAATGCTGCACGAATACTGCACCAATACTACACTAATGCTACACTAGACTACACTAATACTGCACTAATACTGCACTAATACTACACTAATGCTACACTAGACTACACTAATACTGCACTAATACTGCACTAATACTACACTAATGCTACACTAGACTACACTAATACTGCACTAATACTGCACTAATACTACACTAATGCTACACTAGACTACACTAATACTGCACTAATACTGCACTAATACTACACTAATGCTACACTAGACTACACTAATACTGCACTAATACTGCACTAATACTACACTAATGCTACACTAGACTACACTAATACTGCACTAATACTGCACTAATACTACACTAATGCTGCACGAATACTGCACCAATACTACACTAATGCTACACTAGACTACACTAATACTGCACTAATACTGTACTAATACTACACTAATGCTACACTAGACTACACTAATACTGCACTAATACTGTACTAATACTACACTAATACTGCACGAATACTGCACCAATACTACACTAATGCTACACTAGACTACACTAATACTGCACTAATACTGTACTAATACTACACTAATGCTACACTAGACTACACTAATACTGCACTAATACTGTACTAATACTACACTAATGCTGCACGAATACTGCACTAATACTACACTAATGCTGCACTAATACTACACTAATGCTACACTAGACTACACTAATGCTGCACGAATACTGCACTAATACTACACTAATACTACACTAATACTACACTAATGCTACACTAGACTACACTAATAATGCACTAATACTGCACTAATACTACACTAATGCTACACTAGACTACACTAATACTACACTAATACTGCACTAATACTACACTAATGCTACACTAGACTACACTAATACTGCACTAATACTGCACTAATACTACACTAATGCTACACTAGACTACACTAATACTGCACTAATACTGCACTAATACTACACTAATGCTACACTAGACTACACTAATACTGCACTAATACTGTACTAATACTACACTAATGCTGCACGAATACTGCACTAATACTACACTAATGCTACACTAGACTACACTAATACTGCACTAATACTGTACTAATACTACACTAATGCTGCACGAATACTGCACTAATACTACACTAATACTGCACTAATACTGCACTAATACTGTACTAATACTACACTAATGCTGCACGAATACTGCACTAATACTACACTAATACTGCACTAATACTGCACTAATACTGCACTAATACCTCGCTAATACTACACTAGTACTGCACTAATACCTCGCTAATACTACACTAGTACTACACTAATACCACACTAATATTACACTAGTACTACACTAATACTACACTAGTACTACACTAATACCACACTAATACTACACTAGTACTACACTAATACCACACTAATACTACACTAGTACTACACTAATACTACACTAGTACTACACTGATACCACACGAATACAACACTACTACTACACTAATACCACACTAATACTACACTAATACTACACTAATGCTACACTAATGCTACACTAATTCTACACCACTACTACACTAATGCTACACTAGACTACACTAATACTGCACTAATACTGTACTAATACTACACTAATGCTGCACGAATACTGCACTAATACTACACTAATACTGCACTAATACTGCACTAATACCTCGCTAATACTACACTAGTACTGCACTAATACCTCGCTAATACTACACTAGTACTACACTAATACCACACTAATATTACACTAGTACTACACTAATACTACACTAGTACTACACGAATACCACACTAATACTACACTAGTACTACACTAATACCACACTAATACTACACTAGTACTACACTAATACTACACTAGTACTACACTGATACCACACGAATACAACACTACTACTACACTAATACCACACTAATACTACACTAGTACTACACTAATACCACACTATTACTACACTAGTACTACACTGATACCACACTAATACAACACTACTACTACACTAATACCACACTAATACCACACTAATACTACACTAATACTACACTAATGCTACACTAATGCTACACTAATACTACACCAATACTGCACTAATACTACACTAATACTATGCTAATGCTGCACTAATACTGCACTAATACTGCACTAATATTGCATTAATACTACACTAATAGTGTTGCCTATGCCCATTGCTGGACTGGTCAGTATTATACTACTATATTACTACAATACTACTTCTATACTGCTACACTACTACTGCAATACTACTAATAAACTAAACCTCTACTCTCTTTCCCTCTTCCTTCCTCCCTCCCTCCCCATTCCTCTCCCTCTTCCCCCCATTCCTCTCCCTCCTCCCCCCATTCCTCTCCCTCTTCCCCCCCATTCCTCTCCCTCCTCCCTCCCTCCCCATTCCTCTCCCTCTTCCCCCCCATTCCTCTCCCTCCTCCCTCCCTCCCCATTCCTCCCCCCATTCCTCTCCCTCCTCCCCCATTCCCTCTCCCTCCTCCCCCCATTCCTCTCCCTCCCCCCATTCCTCTCCCTCCTCCCTCCCCCTCCCTCCCCATTCCTCTCCCCCCATTCCTCTCCCTCCTCTCCCCCATTCCTCTCCCTCCTCTCCCCCATTCCTCTCCCCCCATTCCTCTCCCCCCCCATTACTCTCCCTCCCCCCCCCTCCCATCCCTCTCCCTCCTCTCCCCCATTCCTCTCCCTCCTCCCCCCATTCCTCTCCCTCCTCTCCCCCTCCCTCCCCATTTCTCTCCCTCTTCCCCCCATTCCTCTCCCTCCTCCCCCCATTCCTCTCCCTCCCTCCCATGCCTCTCCCTCCTCCCTCCCATGCCTCTCCCTCCTCCCCCCATTCCTCTCCCTCCCCCCATTCCTCTCCCTCCTCCCTCCCCCTCCCTCCACATTCCTCTCCCTCCTCCCCCCATTCCTCTCCCTCCCCCCATTCGTCTCCCCCCCCCCATTCCTCTCCCTCCCCCCATTCCTCTCCCTCCTCCCCCCATTCCTCTCCCTCCTCCCCCCATTCCTCTCCCTCCTCCCTCCCCCTCCCTCCCCATGCCTCTCCCTCCTCCCCCCATGCCTCTCCCTCCCCCCCCATTCCTCTCCCTCCTCCCTCCATTCCTCTCCCTCCTCCCTCCATTCCTCTCCCTCCCCCCCCATTCCTCTCCCTCCCTCCCCCCCATTCCTCTCCCTCCTCCCCCCATTCCTCTCCCTCCCTCCCTCCCCCTCCCTTCCCATTCCTCTCCCTCCCCCCATTCCTCTCTCTCCCCCCCCCATTCCTCTCCCTCCTCCCCCCCATTCCTCTCCCTCCTCCCCCCCCTCCCTCCCCATGCCTCTCCCTCCTCCCCCCATGCCTCTCCCTCCCCCCCCCATTCCTCTCCCTCCTCCCTCCATTCCTCTCCCTCCTCCCTCCATTCCCTCCCTCCCCCCCCATTCCTCTCCCTCCCCCCCCATTCCTCTCCCTCCCCCCCCATTCCTCTCCCTCCTCCCCCCATTCCTCTCCCTCCTCCCTCCCCCTCCCTTCCCATTCCTCTCCCCCCCATTCCTCTCCCTCCTCCCCCCATTCCTCTCCCTCCCCCCATTCCTCTCCTCCCCCCATTCCTCTCCCTCCCCCCCCATTCCTCTCCCTCCTCCCCCCCATTCCTCTCCCTCCTCCCCCCATTCCTCTCCCTTCTCCCTCCCCCTCCCTCCCCATTCCTCTCCCTCCTCCTCCCCCCCCCTCCCCATTCCTCTCCCTCCTCCCCCCATCCCCAGGACAACCTGTCAGTGTTCCTCAGAGGCTGTGAGGAGTTGGGTCTGAAAGGTTCCCAGCTGTTTAATCCGGGAGACCTTCAGGACACCTCCATACAAGCCAACCTCAGGTTAGAGAGAGAGAAACGTGTGTGCGTGCGTATATATAAATATACACAGTATATAACTAGGCCCCTATCAAGGCCTGAACTGTCCTCCAGAAATCCCTCCTCTCCCTATCAAGGCCTGAACTGTCCTCCAGAAACCCCTCCTCTCCCTATCAAGGCCTGAACTGTCCTCCAGAAACCCCTCCTCTCCCTATCAAGGCCTGAACTGTCCCTCAGAAACCCCTCCTCTCCCTATCAAGGCCTGAACTGTCCTCCAGAAACCCCTCCTCTCCCTATCAAGGCCTGAACTGTCCTCCAGAAACCCTTCCTCTCCCTATCAAGGCCTGAACTGTCCTCCAGAAACCCCTCCTCCCTATCAAGGCCTGAACTGTCCCTCAGAAACCCCTCCTCTCCCTATCAAGGCCTGAACTATCCTCCAGAAACCCCTCCTCTCCCTATCAGGGCCTGAACTGTCCCTCAGAAACCCCTCCTCTCCCTATCAGGGCCTGAACTGTCCTCCAGAAACCCCTCCTCTCCCTATCAAGGCCTGAACTGTCCTCCAGAAACCCTTCCTCTCCCTATCAAGGCCTGAACTATCCTCCAGAAATCCCTCAGAAACCCCTCCTCTTCCTCCCCATGTTGGTTTTTGTGTTCATCGATGTCCTAATTCTTGTTGTTGTCCTTGTTGGGTTGTAAGTCCTCCTATCCCATTCCTTCTGTTTGTTGCCTGGTGATTCAGCAGATGAGTCTTGCAAGAACCAAGTTGATCACTCGCTGTCTCTCCATACTATTTCCACAAAATAAAAGTATCTTCCAATTCCTCAAGATGGGAAGAACAAAACTAAACTTAACTAAACTGTTCACATATACAGTGGCGAGAATTCTGGCTCTCACAGACCTGTTAGTTTTTCTTTAAGAAGCCCCCCTGTTCTCCACTCATTACCTGTATTAACTGCACCTGGGGAGGACAGCTAATGTCAGTCCCACCAAGCCTTCTCAGGAAGGCTACACTTCTCTGTTGAGATACAGACACCCGTCTCTGTCGAGAGCTTTGGTCACATGACCTGGTTCCAGGGCAGCCTGAGCTTTCAGCCAGTCGAAACATACAAGTCAACGTGATTCAAAGACATGATGAAACCACGTGACTGTGGTCAACTCCAACCCAGCTAACAGCCTTCGTCTCAAACACATGGTGAACCCACGTGACTGTGGTCAACTCCAACCCAGCTAACAGCCTTCGTCTCAAACACATGGTGAACCCACGTGACTGTGGTCAACTCCAACCCAGCTAACAGCCTTCGTCTCAAAGACATGGTGAAACCACGTGACTGTGGTCAACTCCAACCCAGCTAACAGCCTTCGTCTCAAAGACATGGTGAACCCACGTGACTGTGGTCAACTCCAACCCAGCTAACAGCCTTCGTCTCAAAGACATGGTGAACCCACGTGACTGTGGTCAACTCCAACCCAGCTAACAGCCTTCGTCTCAAAGACATGATGAACCCACGTGACTGTGGTCAACTCCAACCCAGCTAACAGCCTTCGTCTCAAAGACATGATGAAACCACGTGACTGTGGTCAACTCCAACCCAGCTAACAGCCTTCGTCTCAAAGACATGATGAAACCACGTGACTGTGGTCAACTCCAACCCAGCTAACAGCCTTCGTCTCAAAGACATGATGAAACCATGTGACTGTGGTCAACTCCAACCCAGCTAACAGCCTTCGTCTCAAAGACATGGTGAACCCACGTGACTGTGGTCAACTCCAACCCAGCTAACAGCCTTCGTCTCAAAGACACGATGAACCCACGTGACTGTGGTCAACTCCAACCCAGCTAACAGCCTTCGTCTCAAAAACATGATGAACCCACGTGACTGTGGTCAACTCCAACCCAGCTAACAGCCTTCGTCTCAAAGACATGGTGAACCCACGTGACTGTGGTCAACTCCAACCCAGCTAACAGCCTTCGTCTCAAAGACACGATGAACCCACGTGACTGTGGTCAACTCCAACCCAGCCAACAGCCTTCGTCTCAAAGACATGATGAAACCACGTGACTGTGGTCAACTACAACCCAGCTAACAGCCTTCGTCTCAAAGACATGATGAAACCACGTGACTGTGGTCAACTACAACCCAGCTAACAGCCTTCGTCTCAAAGACACGATGAACCCACGTGACTGTGGTCAACTACAACCCAGCTAACAGCCTTCGTCTCAAAGACATGATGAAACCACGTGACTGTGGTCAACTACAACCCAGCTAACAGCCTTCGTCAACTCGTTCTAGTCATCTTACTTACAACCAGTTAGTGAAGCTAAACACGG
>NC_088231.1:30873413-30895913 GCF_036934945.1 Oncorhynchus masou masou | reverse complement strand
GAAGACGGAAGGGACGTAGCCAGCGGTCAGGGATGAGTTGATGAGCGAGGTGAGGTAAGGGAGAAGGTCTCCGGAAATGGTCTGGAGAAGAGAGGAGGGGATAGGGTCAAGCGGGCAGGTTGTTGGGCGGCCGGCCGTCACAAGAAGCGAGATTTCATCTGGAGAGAGAGGGGAGAAAGAGGTCAGAGCACAGGGTAGGGCAGTGTGAGCAGAACCAGCGGTGTCGTTTGACTTAGCAAACGAGGATCGGATGTCGTCGACCTTCTTTTCAAAATGGTTGACGAAGTCATCTGCAGAGAGGGGGAGGAGGGGGGAGGGGGGAGGATTCAGGAGGGAGGAGAAGGTGGCAAAGAGCTTCCTAGGGTTAGAGGCAGATGCTTGGAATTTAGAGTGGTAGAAAGTGGCTTTAGCAGCAGAGACAGAGGAGGAAAATGTAGAGAGGAGGGAGTGAAAGGATGCCAGGTCCGCAGGGAGGCGAGTTTTCCTCCATTTCCGCTCGGCTGCCCGGAGCTCTGTTCTGTGAGCTCGCAGTGAGTCATCGAGCCACGGAGCGGGAGGGGAGGACCGAGCCGGCCTGGAGGATAGGGGACATAGAGAGTCAAAGGATGCAGAAAGGGAAGAGAGGAGGGTTGAGGAGGCAGAATCAGGAGATAGGTTGGAGAAGGTATGAGCAGAGGGAAGAGATGAAAGGATGGAAGAGGAGAGAGTTGCGGGGGGAGAGAGAGCGAAGGTTGGGACGGCGCGATACCATCCGAGTAGGGGCAGTGTGGGAAGTGTTGGATGAGAGCGAGAGGGAAAAGGATACAAGGTAGTGGTCGGAGACTTGGAGGGGAGTTGCAATGAGGTTAGTGGAAGAACAGCATCTAGTAAAGATGAGGTCGAGCGTATTGCCTGCCTTGTGAGTAGGGGGAAGGTGAGAGGGTGAGGTCAAAAGAGGAGAGGAGTGGAAAGAAGGAGGCAGAGAGGAATGAGTCAAAGGTAGACGTGGGGAGGTTAAAGTCGCCCAGGACTGTGAGAGGTGAGCCGTCCTCAGGAAAGGAGCTTATCAAGGCATCAAGCTCATTGATGAACTCTCCAAGGGAACCTGGAGGGCGATAAATGATAAGGATGTTAAGCTTGAAAGGGCTGGTAACTGTGACAGCATGGAATTCAAAGGAGGCGATAGACAGATGGGTAAGGGGAGAGAGAGAGAATGACCACTTGGGAGAGATGAGGATCCCGGTGCCACCACCCCGCTGACCAGAAGCTCTCGGGGTGTGCGAGAACACGTGGGCAGACGAAGAGAGAGCAGTAGGAGTAGCAGTGTTATCTGTGGTGATCCATGTTTCCGTCAGTGCCAAGAAGTCGAGGGACTGGAGGGAGGCATAGGCTGAGATGAACTCTGCCTTGTTGGCCGCAGATCGGCAGTTCCAGAGGCTACCGTAGACCTGGAACTCCACGTGGGTCGTGCGCGCTGGGACCACCAGATTAGGGTGGCCGCGGCCAAGCGGTGTGGAGCGTTTGTATGGTCTGTGCAGAGAGGAGAGAACAGGGATAGATAGACACATAGTTGACAGGCTACAGAAGAGGCTACGCTAATGCAAAGGAGATTGGAATGACAAGTGGACTACACGTCTCGAATGTTCAGAAAGTTAAGCTTACGTAGCAAGAATCTTATTGACTAAAATGATTGAAATGATACAGTACTGCTGGAGTAGGCTAGCTGGTATTGGCTGCGATGTTGACACTACACTAATCAAGTCGTTCCGTCGAGTGTAATAGTTTCTACAGTGCTGCTATTCGGGGGCTAGCTGGCTAGCTAGCAGGTTGATTGCGTTACGTTACCTTAAAAGAACGACAATAGCTGGCTAGCTAACCTAGGAAATCGCTCTAGGCTACACAATTGTCTTAGATACAAAGACGGCTATGTAGCTAGCTAGCTACGATCAAACAAATCAAACCGTTGTACTGTAATAGTTTCTACAGTGCTGCTATTCAGGGGCTAGCTGGCTAGCTACGTTAATAGAACGACAATAGCTGGCCAGCTAACCTAGAAAATCGCTCTAGACTACACAGTTGTCTTAGATACAAAGACGGCTATATAGCTGGCTAGCTACGATCAAACAAATCAAACCGTTCTACTGTAATGAAGTGAAATGAAAATGTGGTGCTACCTGTGGAGCGATGCGGAATGTTGACCGGGTAGTTGAAGTTCAATTCGGTAGAGGTTGGCTAGCTGTTGGCTAGCTAGCTAGCAGCATCTCCTACGTTAAGGACGACAAATAGCTGGCTAGCTAACCTCGGTAAATTAAGATAATCACTCTAAGTCTACACACTCTAAACTACACAATTATCTTGGAGACGAAGACAGCGAAGACAACTATGTAGCTAGCTGACACTACGCTAATCGAGACGTTCAGTTGAGTGTAATAGTTTCTACAGTGCTGGTGGACAGTGGATGTGGATGTTAGCTAGCTGCTTAGCTAGCTGCTGGGCAGATACGTTAGGACGACGAAATACGATAATTACGCAATTATCTTTGATACAAAGACGGCTATGTAGCTAGCTAAGAAGAAATCGCTAAGATTAGACAAATCAAACCGTTGTACTATAATGAAATGTAATGAAAAGTTATACTACCTGCGGACCGAAGTGTAGATGCGACCGCTCGCTCCAACCCGGAACCGGAACTTGTTTCTCTCCTTCTGTTTCTCTCTCTCTCTGTCTCTGTTTCTCTCTCTCTCTCTCTCTGTTTCTCTCTCTCTGTTTCTCTCTCTCTCTCTGTCTGTATCGTTCTCTCTCTGTCTTACATTACTGCAACATTACCCCCTAAGGTGTGTGTGTCTGTGTCTGTGTGTGTGTGTAGCTGAGTGAGGACAGGTCTGGGTCAGACAGTGTGAGGCCAGGTGTGAGGGACAGTGGTTACGACTGCTGGGACTCAGAGCGGAGTCAGTCTCTCTCTCCCCGACAACACACACGGGACAACTCCCTGGACAGGTGACACACACCACACAGACACACAGACACACACACCACACAGACACACACACACACAGACACACACACCACACAGACACACACACCACACAGACACACACAGACAAACACACCACACAGACACACAGACAAACACACCACACAGACACACACAGACAAACACACCACACAGACACACAGACAAACACACCACACGCCGTTATTAAATTGAGACTGAAACTGAGATAATGTTCTTTATTACTCTGAGACACAGCTGACCCTCAGATAATCTCCTTTAAATAAAGTTTGATTTGATTGACAGCCTGGATTCTTTTGGCTCGCGCTCCCAGACTAGCCCCTCCCCTGACGTCATCGTCCATGGCAACAGTGATGGTAAGGTTCCTACGAAGACACACCCACACACACCACACCACACACACCACACCACACACACACACACACACACACACACACACACACACACACACACACACACACCACACCACACCACACCACACCACACACACCACACACACACACAACACCACACACACCACACCCACACACACCACACCACACACACACACACACACACACACACACCACACCCACACACACCACACCACACACACACACACACACACACCACACCACACACACACACACCACACCCACACACACCACACCACACACACACACACCACACCCACACACACCACACACACACACACACACACCACACACACACACACACACACACGACAGTGATGGTAAAGTTCCTATGAAGGCAGACACACAGTTTTTATGTTACTGCTAGATCCTTTAATGACGCTCTCTCTCTCTCTCTTTTTCCCTCTCTCTCTCCCTCTTTCCCTCTCGTCTCCCTCTTTCCCTTTCTCTCTCCCTCTTTCCATCTCGTCTCTCTCTTTCCCTCTCGTCTCTTTTCCTCTCTCTCTCCCTCTTTCCCTCTCGTCTTTATCTTTCCCTCTCGTCTCTCTCTCCCTCCCTCTCGTCTCCCTCTCCCTCCCTCTCGTCTCTCTCTCCCTCCCTCTCGTCTCTCGTCCCCTCCCTCTTGTCTCTCTCCCTCTCGTCTCTCTCTCCCTCCCTCCCTCTCGTCTCTCGTTCCCTCTCTCTCCCTCTCGTCTCTCTCTTTCCTTCTCGTCTCTCTCCCTCTCTCTCTCCCTCTTTCCCTCTCGTCTTTCTCTCCCTCCCTCTCGTCTCTCTCTCCCTCCCTCTCGTCTCTCTCTCCCTCCCTCTCGTCTCTCCCTCCCTCTCTCTCCCTCCCTCTCTCCCTCCTTCTCGTCTCTCTCCCTCCCTCCCTCTCGTCTCTCTCTCCCTCCCTCTCGTCTCTCTCTCCCTCCCTCTCGTCTCTCTCCCTCTTGTCTCTCTCTCCCTCTCCTCTCTCTCTCCCTCCCTCTCGCTCTCTCTCCCTCTCGTCTCTCTCTCTCTCCCTCCCTCTCTCCCTCCCTCCCTCTCTCCCTCCCTCTCGTCTCTCTCTCCCTCCCTCTCGTCTCTCTCTCCCTCCCTCCCTCTCGTCTCTCTCCCTCTCGTCTCTCTCTCCCTCCCTCTCGCTCTCCCTCCCTCTCGTCTCTCTCTGTCCCCCCCATCAGTTGACTCAGAGGGCGATGCCCCCAACAGGAAGGCAGATGTCCGTCGTGATGACATGTTAGCTCGTCGTACGTCGGCCGGAGAATCACGGACCTTTGTTCCCTTTAACCAGTTCCTGCCCAATCGGAACGTCTCTGTTCCCACCTCCAGACGCAGATCACGGCCCCAGGATGGAGAGCACGGCAGGTACACACACACAGACAGGCAGATACACATACACACACACACACACACAGGTAGGTACACATACATACACACACACCCACAGGTAGGTACACACACATACACGCACAGGTAGGTACACATACACACACGGACACACACACAGGGGACGTACACAGACACACATGCTCTTATTAAAGATCCCTTCCCCTCCCTCCTTCCCCTCCCCTTTCCCTCCTCCCCTCCTTCCCCTCCCCCCTACACTCCCTCCCTCCTTCCCTCCTTTCCTTCCCTGCTTCCCCTCCCTCCCTCCTTCCCTCCTTTCCTTCCCTGCTTCCTCTCCCTCCCTCTTCTCTCTCCCGCCCCTCCTTCCCTCCCTCGCACCCTTCCCTCCTTCTCCTTACACCCTAACTCACTCCCTCCTCCCTCCTTCCCCTCCCTCCTACACTCCCTCCCTCGCTCCCTTCCCTCCTTCTCCTTACACCCTAACTCCCTCCCTCCTCCCTCCTACACTCCCTCCTCCCCCTCTCTCCCTTCCCTCCTTCTCCTCCCAGTCTCCCTCAGCCCATCTTAGAGGAGGGAGGAGGGGGGGAGGGGGGAGGTCCCTTTAAGAGACCACCAGGGCCCCGCTCCAGAAACTACAAGACAGTCACATGGGCCCCAGATGGGGAGGAGCCTAAAGAGGAAGAGGGGGGTCTTGGGCAGGAAGAGGAAGTGTTGAAACGGGAAGTAGAAGAACATCGGCGGCTGCAGAGACTGGAGAAGGCGGGGATTAAAGTTCTGCCCGCTGTGATTCGCTACGGCAGGTCAGCAGGCATGTGGCGTGTCGGCCTATGGCGTGTGGCCTAAGCTGTGACACCACTGTGGAAGGCCTATGGCGTGTGGTCTATGCTGTGACATCACTGTGGTCGGCCTATGGCGTGTGGTCTAAGCTGTGACATCACTGTGCTTTTGGTGCTTTGTTTCTCTGACTAAAGTGATTAGTAATGTGGGAAGCTAGGAGAGCTGTCATTGGCTGCTGTCTGTTGTGGTCTTTAACTAGAACTATCTGTTACTGGAATGGAATGGATGGTCTTTAACTAGAACTATCTGATACTGGAATGGATGGTCTTTAACTAGAACTATCTGTTACTGGAATGGAATGGATGGTCTTTAACTAGAACTATCTGTTACTGGAATGGAATGGATGGTCTTTAACTAGAACTATCTGAGACTGGAATGGATGGTCTTTAACTAGAACTATCTGATACTGGAATGGAATGGATGGTCTTTAACTAGAACTATCTGATACTGGAATGGAATGGATGGTCTTTAACTAGAACTATCTGTTACTGGAATGGATGGTCTTTAACTAGAACTATCTGATACTGGAATGGAATGGATGGTCTTTAACTAGAACTATCTGTTACTGGAATGGATGGTCTTTAACTAGAACTATCTGTTACTGGAATGGATGGTCTTTAACTAGAACTAACTGTTACTGGAATGGAATGGATGGTCTTTAACTAGAACTATCTGTTACTGGAATGGATGGTCTTTAACTAGAACTATCTGTTACTGGAATGGATGGTCTTTAACTAGAACTATCTGTTAATGGAATGGATGGTCTTTAACTAGAACTATCTGATACTGGAATGGATGGTCTTTAACTAGAACTATCTGTTACTGGAATGGAATGGATGGTCTTTAACTAGAACTATCTGTTACTGGAATGGATGGTCTTTAACTAGAACTATCTGTTACTGGAATGGATGGTCTTTAACTAGAACTATCTGTTAATGGAATGGATGGTCTTTAACTAGAACTATCTGTTACTGGAATGGATGGTCTTTAACTAGAACTATCTGTTACTGGAGTGGATGGTCTTTATCTAGAACTATCTGTTACTGGAATGGATGGTCTTTAACTAGAACTATCTGTTACTGGAATGGATGGTCTTTAACTAGAACTATCTGTTACTGGAATGGATGGTCTTTAACTAGAACTATCTGTTACTGGAATTGATGGTCTTTAACTAGAACTATCTGTTACTGGAATGGAATGGATGGTCTTTAACTAGAACTATCTGTTACTGGAATGGAATGGATGGTCTTTAACTAGAACTATCTGTTACTGGAATGGATGGTCTTTAACTAGAACTATCTGTTACTGGAATGTAATGGATGGTCTTTAACTAGAACTATCTGTTACTGGAATGGATGGTGTTTAACTAGAACTATCTGTTAATGGAATGGATGGTGTTTAACTAGAACTATCTGTTACTGGAATGGATGGTCTTTAACTAGAACTATCTGTTACTGGAATGGATGGTCTTTAACTAGAACTATCTGATACTGGAATGGAATGGATGGTCATTAACTAGAACTATCTGTTACTGGAATGGATGGTCTTTAACTTGAACTATCTGTTACTGGAATGGAATGGATGGTCTTTAACTAGAACTATCTGTTTCTGGAATGGATGGTCTTTAACTAGAACTATCTGTTACTGGAATGGAATGGATGGTCTTTAACTAGAACTATCTGTTACTGGAATGGATGGTCTATAACTAGAACTATCTGTTACTGGAATGGATGGTCTTTAACTAGAACTATCTGTTACTGGAATGGAATGGATGGTCTTTAACTAGAACTATCTGTTACTGGAATGGATGGTCTTTAACTAGAACTATCTGTTACTGGAATGGAGTGGATGTTCTTTAACTAGAACTATCTGTTACTGGAATGGCATGGATGGTCTTTAACTAGAACTATCTGTTACTGGAATGGAATGGATGGTCTTTAACTAGAACTATCTGTTACTGGAATGGATGGTCTTTAACTAGAACTATCTGATACTGGAATGGAATGGATGGTCTTTAACTAGAACTATCTGATACTGGAATGGAATGGATGGTCTTTAACTAGAACTATCTGTTACTGGAATGGAATGGATGGTCTTTAACTAGAACTATCTGATACTGGAATGGAATGGATGGTCTTTAACTAGAACTATCTGTTACTGGAATGGATGGTCTTTAACTAGAACTATCTGTTACTGGAATGGATGGTCTTTAACTAGAACTATCTGATACTGGAATGGAATGGATGGTCTTTAACTAGAACTATCTGATACTGGAATGGAATGGATGGTCTTTAACTAGAACTATCTGATACTGGAATGGAATGGATGGTCTTTAACTAGAACTATCTGATACTGGAATGGAATGGATGGTCTTTAACTAGAACTATCCGTTACTGGAATGGATGGTCTTTAACTAGAACTATCTGTTACTGGAATGGATGGTCTTTAACTAGAACTATCTGTTAATGGAATGGATGGTCTTTAACTAGAACTATCTGTTACTGGAATGGATGGTCTTTAACTAGAACTATCTGTTACTGGAATGGATGGTCTTTAACTAGAACTATCTGTTACTGGAATTGATGGTCTTTAACTAGAACTATCTGTTACTGGAATGGAATGGATGGTCTTTAACTAGAACTATCTGTTACTGGAATGGAATGGATGGTCTTTAACTAGAACTATCTGTTACTGGAATGGATGGTCTTTAACTAGAACTATCTGTTACTGGAATTGATGGTCTTTAACTAGAACTATCTGTTACTGGAGTGGATGGTCTTTATCTAGAACTATCTTACTGGAATGGATGGTCTTTAACTAGAACTATCTGTTACTGGAATGGATGGTCTTTAACTAGAACTATCTGTTACTGGAATGGATGGTCTTTAACTAGAACTATCTGTTACTGGAATTGATGGTCTTTAACTAGAACTATCTGTTACTGGAATGGAATGGATGGTCTTTAACTAGAACTATCTGTTACTGGAATGGAATGGATGGTCTTTAACTAGAACTATCTGTTACTGGAATGGATGGTCTTTAACTAGAACTATCTGTTACTGGAATGTAATGGATGGTCTTTAACTAGAACTATCTGTTACTGGAATGGATGGTGTTTAACTAGAACTATCTGTTAATGGAATGGATGGTGTTTAACTAGAACTATCTGTTACTGGAATGGATGGTCTTTAACTAGAACTATCTGTTACTGGAATGGATGGTCTTTAACTAGAACTATCTGATACTGGAATGGAATGGATGGTCATTAACTAGAACTATCTGTTACTGGAATGGATGGTCTTTAACTAGAACTATCTGTTACTGGAATGGAATGGATGGTCTTTAACTAGAACTATCTGTTTCTGGAATGGATGGTCTTTAACTAGAACTATCTGTTACTGGAATGGAATGGATGGTCTTTAACTAGAACTATCTGTTACTGGAATGGATGGTCTTTAACTAGAACTATCTGTTACTGGAATGGATGTTCTTTAACTAGAACTATCTGTTACTGGAATGGAATGGATGGTCTTTAACTAGAACTATCTGTTACTGGAATGGAATGGATGGTCTTTAACTAGAACTAACTGTTACTGGAATGGAATGGATGGTCTTTAACTAGAACTATCTGTTACTGGAATGGATGGTCTTTAACTAGAACTAACTGTTACTGGAATGGAATGGATGGTCTTTAACTAGAACTATCTGTTACTGGAATGGATGGTCTTTAACTAGAACTATCTGTTACTGGAATGGATGGTCTTTAACTAGAACTATCTGTTACTGGAATTGATGGTCTTTAACTAGAACTATCTGTTACTGGAATGGAATGGATGGTCTTTAACTAGAACTATCTGTTACTGGAATGGAATGGATGGTCTTTAACTAGAACTATCTGATACTGGAATGGATGGTGTTTAACTAGAACTATCTGTTAATGGAATGGATGGTGTTTAACTAGAACTATCTGTTACTGGAATGGATGGTCTTTAACTAGAACTATCTGTTACTGGAATGGATGGTCTTTAACTAGAACTAACTGTTACTGGAATGGATGGTCTTTAACTAGAACTATCTGTTACTGGAATGGAATGGATGGTCTTTAACTAGAACTATCTGTTACTGGAATGGATGGTCTTTAACTAGAACTAACTGTTACTGGAATGGATGGTCTTTAACTAGAACTATCTGTTACTGGAATGGAATGGATGGTCTTTAACTAGAACTATCTGATACTGGAATGGATGGTCTTTAACTAGAACTATCTGTTACTGGAATGGAATGGATGGTGTTTAACTAGAACTATCTGTTACTGGAATGGAATGGATGGTGTTTAACTAGAACTATCTGTTACTGGAATGGATGGTCTTTAACTAGAACTATCTGTTACTGGAATGGAATGGATGGTGTTTAACTAGAACTATCTGTTACTGGAATGGAATGGATGGTGTTTAACTAGAACTATCTGTTACTGGAATGGATGGTCTTTAACTAGAACTATCTGTTACTGGAATGGATGGTCTTTAACTAGAACTATCTGTTACTGGAATGGAACGGATGGTCTTTAACTAGAACTATCTGTTACTGGAATGGAATGGATGGTCTTTAACTAGAACTATCTGTTACTGGAATGGAATGGATGGTGTTTAACTAGAACTATCTGTTAACGGAATGGAATGGATGGTCTTTAACTAGAACTATCTGTTAACGGAATGGAATGGATGGTCTTTAACTAGAACTATCTGTTACTGGAATGGAATGGATGGTGTTTAACTAGAACTATCTGTTAACGGAATGGAATGGATGGTCTTTAACTAGAACTATCTGTTACTGGAATGGAATGGATGGTGTTTAACTAGAACTATCTGTTACTGGAATGGAATGGATGGTCTTTAACTAGAACTATCTGTTACTGGAATGGAATGGATGGTGTTTAACTAGAACTATCTGTTACTGGAATGGAATGGATGGTCTTTAACTAGAACTATCTGTTACTGGAATGGAATGGATGGTGTTTAACTAGAACTATCTGTTAACGGAATGGATGGAGGATGATGTGTGGAGCTGAATAGAATGGCTGTGTTTGAGCTGTGTGTGTCTGTTCGTGTGTAATGCTGTGTGTGCGTGTTTGACGGACACTAACAGCACAGACTTCGCAGAGCATGGCATCATGGTAGTTGTAACGTTGCTATGCCAACCCCGTCTCCAGACCGGCGCCCCGTCTGGAGCAACAGGAAGTTAAGTCACCATCCCCTGACATCATCCTGCGTCGCCATAATGACTTCCTGACCAACCAGAAGGCTGCGTGGGACTCTGACTCTGAGGGTGAAGAGGGGGAGGAGGGGTGAGGAGGGCTCCTGACGTCCGTAGAGATGACCTGGCCTCCCGACGCGCCCCACGCCCCCCCGCTGCTCCCAGAGCGTACCAGTACATCCCCCCACCTGCCTGCAGTCTACGGGACAGAGAACTCTGGGAGGACATCAGACGAGCCTCACACACTGCTCTGATGGACAGGATGGAGCTGGAGACAAGGTTAGGGAGGGGAAGGGGAGGAGAGGTAGCAGGGAGAGAGGGAGGTAGGGGAGGGAGAGAGGAAGAGAGGAGGGAGAGAGAGGTAAGGAGAGAGAGAGAGAGAGAGGGAGGGGGGGAGGGAGGGAGTAAGGGGAGGGAGGGACAGAGAAAGAGGGGGAGGGAGGGACAGAGAGAGAGGGGGAGGGAGGAAGGGGAGGGAGGGACAGAGAGAGAGGGGGAGGGAGGGACAGAGAGAGAGAGGGGACAGAGGGACAGAGAGAGAGAGGGGACGGAGGGACCAAGGTGGGAAGGAGTAGAGGGAGGGATGGATGGAGGAAAAGAGTGGGGGAGAGGGGGGAAGCAGGTAAATTGAGAGAGGTAGGGGGAGGGGAGGGAGGTAAGGAGAGAGAGAGGGAGGGAGGAAGGGGAGGGAGGGACAGAGAGAGAGAGGGAGGGGGAGGGGAGGGAGGTCAGGAGAGAGAGAGGGAGGGAGGAAGGGGAGGGAGGGACAGAGAGAGAGAGGGAGGGGGAGGGGAGGGAGGTAAGGAGAGAGAGAGGGAGGGAGGAAGGGGGAGGGAGGGACAGAGAGAGAGGGAGGGGGAGGGGAGGGAGGTCAGGAGAGAGAGAGGGAGGGGGAAGGGGGGGAGGGAGGTAAGGAGAGAGAGAGGGAGAGGAAGGAAGGGGAGGGAGGGACAGAGAGAGAGGGGAGGGGGGGAGGGGGAGGGAGGTAAGGAGAGAGAGAGGGAGAGAGAAGGGGAGGTAAGGAGAGAGAGAGGGGGAGGGGAGGGGAGGGGAGGTAAGGGAGAGAGAGAGGGGGAGGGGAGGGGGAGGGAGGTAAGGAGAGAGAGAGGGGGAGGGGGATATGGGGAGGGAGGTAAGGAGAGAGAGAGGGAGAGAGAAGGGGAGGTAAGGGAGAGAGAGAGGGGGGGGGAGGGGGAGGGGAGGGAGGTAAGGAGAGAGAGAGGGGGAGGGGAGGGGAGGGGAGAGGAGAGAGAGGGAGAGTGGAATTCCTTTCATACTGTTTCTCCTTTCTTACTTTGACTTCCTGTTTTTTGACATCAGACTCCTTCCTTCCTGTTTTCTCTCCTCATTGGCTGTTGTTGTGGTCATGTGAATGTGCGTTCCAATGCCGTGTTTTCTGAGCACCGTGTGTTTGTGTTTCTGCGTGTGTGTTGTTGCTGCTGCATATTCCTCTGTGATTGGTTAGTGCGAAAGAGGCAGTGTGTGACATCATCACACGCAGAGACAACCCCTTCCTTAGCCCAGCCTCCCAGCGAGAGGAAGAGGAGGAGGAGGAGGGTAGAGGTGTTAAGGTCCCATTACCCAATAAGACGAAAGATGACCTCGCTAGAAGGAGGGGACATAATAGGTCACGCCCATCTCACAGAGACGGACCAATGAGCTTCGTCCATGCCTCCATCACCCAGTCAGATCTGGAGAAATGGGAGAGACTCAAGATGTCTGAACCCAGGTTTCTAACACACAAACACAAACACAAACACACACACACATTCACGCACACACACACACACACACATTCACGCACACACACACACACACACATTCACGCACACACACACACACACACACACATGGATGGGGTCAGGAGAGTTTTTAGCTTAGCAACCGTAACCAGGAAAACCTTGCTGTTTGCTGAGAGAGAAAAAAGTGTCCTAGTGTGTGTGTGTGTGTGTGTGTGTGTGTGTGTGTGTGTGTGTGTGTGTGTGTGTGTGTGTAGTGAGTCTAGCCCCTCCCCTGTGTGTCAGGCATGTCTGGAGAAAGGTTCCGGAACTCCTGACATCATCTCTATGGCGACGGGGTCAATGCGAGGTTGTTCTAAGGTTGTGACCTTTGGCGGAGTGACAGAGCTGGAGGAACAGCCAATCAGCTCTTCCCGGGAAGGGGAGGAGTCTCAGTTGTTACGGCGACTGCTGGCCAAGGCAACCGTTGCCATGCCGATCATCGCGCTGGGCTCCGAGCTCTCCGAGCAGCAGGATAGGTACGACCCTGAACAGGACATGCTGCATCTGGTTTGATCTGGTTTGAACTGGTCTGAACTGGTCTGAAACTGGTGTGATCTTGTTCTGGGCTTGGCTGAACTGGGTTAAACCAGACTACTTACAAAGTAACATGTTTGCTACAAACGGAAGCCTGGTTTAACCAACCAGGCTACAATCAGACCAGAACCAGACTAGAACCAGACTAGTACCAGGCTAGAACCAGACCAGAACCAAATCAAAATCAAATCAAATTTATTTATATAGCCCTTCGTACATCAGCTGATATCTCAAAGTGCTCAAAGCCTAAAACCCCAAACAGCAAGCAAATGCAGGTGTAGAAGCACGGTGGCTAGGAAAAACTCCCTAGAAAGGCGAAAACCTAGGAAGAAACCTAGAGAGGAACCAGGCTATGTGGGGTGGCCAGTCCTCTTCTGGCTGTGCCGGGTGGAGATTATAACAGAACATGGCCAAGATGTTCAAATGTTCATAAATGACCAGCATGGTCCAATAATAATAAGGCAGAACAGTTGAAACTGGAGCAGCAGCACGGCCAGGTGGACTGGGGACAGCAAGGAGTCATCACCATCACGTCAGGTAGTCCTGAGGCATGGTCCTAGGGCTCAGGTCCTCCAAGAGAGAGAAAAAGAGAGAATTAGAGAGAGCACACTTAAATTCACACAGGACACCGAATAGGACAGGAGAAGTACTCCAGATATAACAAACTGACCCTAGCCCCCCGACACAAACTACTCAGCATAAATACTGGAGGCTGAGACAGGAGGGGTCAGGAGACACTGTAGCCCCATCCGAGGACACCCCCGGACAGGGCCAAACAGGAAGGATATAACCCCACCCACTTTGCCAAAGCACAGCCCCCACACCACTAGAGTGATATCTTCAACCACCAACTTGCCATCATGAGACAAGGCCGAGTATAGCCCACAAAGATCTCCGCCACGGCACAACCCTAGGGGGGGGCGCCAACCCAGACAGTAAGATCGCATCAGTGACTCAACCCACTCAAGTGACGCACCCCTCCTAGGGACGGTATGAAAGAGCCCTAGTAAGCCAGTGACTCAGCCCCTGTAATAGGGTTAGAGGCAGAGAATCCCAGTGGAAAGAGGGGAACCGGCCAGGCAGAGACAGCAAGGGCGGTTCGTTGCTCCAGAGCCTTTCCGTTCACCTTCCCACTCCTGGGCCAGACTACACTCAATTATATGACCCACTGAAGAGATGAGTCTTCAGTAAAGACTTAAAGGTTGAGACCGAGTCTGCGTCTCTGACATGGGTAGGCAGATCATTCCATAAAAATGGAGCTCTATGGGAGAAAGCCCTGCCTCCAGCTGTTTGCTTAGAAATTCTAGGGACAATTAGGAGGCCTGCGTCTTGTGACCATAGCGTACCTGTAGGTATGTACGGCAGGACCAAATCAGAGAGATAGGTAGGAGCAAGCCCATGTAATGCTTTGTAGGTTAGCAGTAAAACCTTAAAATCAGCCCTTGCCTTGACAGGAAGCCAGTGTAGGGAGGCTAGCACTGGAGTTATATGATCAAATTTTTTGGTTCTAGTCAGGATTCTAGCAGCCGTATTTAGCACTAACTGAAGTTTATCTAGTGCTTTATCCGGGTAGCCGGAAAGTAGAGCATTGCGGTAGTCTAACCTAGAAGTGACAAAAGCATGGATTAATTTTTCTGCATCATTTTTGGACAGAAAGTTTCTGATTTTTGCAATGTTAGGTAGATGGAAAAAAGCTGTCCTTAAAAACGGTCTTGATATGTTCTTCAAAAGAGAGATCAGGGTCCAGAGTAATGCCGAGGTCCTTCACAGTTTTATTTGAGACAACTGTACAACCATTAAGATGAATTGTCAGATTCAACAGAAGATCTCTTTGTTTCTTGGGACCGAGAACAAGCATCTCTGTTTTGTCCGAGTTTAAAGTAGAAAGTTTGAGGCATTTCACTTCCTTATGTCTGAAACACATGCTTCTAGCGAGGGCAATTTTGGGGCTTCACCATGTTTCATTGAAATGTACAGCTGTGTGTCATCCGCAAAGCAGTGAAAGTTAATATTGTGTTTTCGAATGACATCCCCAAGAGGTAAAATATATAGTGAAAACAATAGTGGTCCTAAAACGGAACCTTGAGGAACACCGAAATTTACAGTTGATTTGTCAGAGGACAAACCATTCACAGAGACAAACTGATATCTTTCCAACAGATAAGATCTAAACCAGGCCAGAACTTGTCTGTGTAGACCAATTTGGGTTTCCAATCTCTCCAAAAGAATGTGGTGATCAATGGTATCAAAAGCAGCACTAAGGTCTAGGAGCACGAGGACAGATGCAGAGCCTCGGTCTGATGCCATTAAAAGGTCATTTACCACCTTCACAAGTGCAGTCTCAGTGCTATGATGGGGTCTAAAACCAGACTGAAGCATTTCGTATACATTGTTTGTCTTCAGGAAGGCAGTGAGTTGCTGCGCAACAGCCTTTTCTAAATATTTGAGAGGAATGGAAGATTCGATATAGGCCGATAGTTTTTTATATTTTCTGGGTCAAGGTTTGGCTTTTTCAAGAGAGGCTTTATAACCAGACTAGTACCAGACTAGAACCAGACTAGGCTAGAACCAGACTAGAACCAGACTAGAACAGTACCAGACTAGTACCAGACTAGGCTAGAACCAGACTAGAACAGAACCAGACTAGAACCAGACTAGAACAGAACCAGGCTAGAACCAGACTAGAACCAGCCTAGAACAGAACCAGGCAAGAACCAATCTGAAACAGGGCCAAATGGGTTGTTGCGGGTAGTGGTGGTTTGTAATGCTAAGGACTGTGCTGCTCTGTCTGCTAGGCCTTGGTGTGTCTGGCTGTAGCGCTGGCCTGGACTGGTCCTGGCTACATCAGTGGGTACTCTGGTACTCTTTTTAAAAATGTTGTCGAATCTGGTAGAACTGGTGCCTGTAACATTGTCCCTGTAACATTGTCCCCTGGTGGAACTGGGGCCTGTAACATTGTCCCCTGTAACATTGTCCCCTGGTAGAACTGGTGTCTGTAACATTGTCCCCTGTAACATTGTCTCCTGGTAGAACTGGTGCCTGTAACATTGTCCCCTGGTAGAACTGGTGCCTGTAACATTGTCCCCTGGTAGAACTGGTGCCTGTAACATTGTCCCCTGGTAGAACTGGTGCCTGTAACATTGTCCTCTGGTAGAACTGGTGCCTGTAACATTGTCCCCTGGTAGAACTGGTGCCTGTAACATTGTCCCCTGTAACATTGTCCTCTGGTAGAACTGGTGCCTGTAACATTGTCCCCTGGTAGAACTGGTGCCTGTAACATTGTCCCCTGGTAGAACTGGTGCCTGTAACATTGTCCCCTGGTAGAACTGGTGCCTGTAACATTGTCCCCTGTAACATTGTCCCCTGGTAGAACTGGTGCCTGTAACATTGTCCCCTGGTATAATTGGTGCCTGTAACATTGTCCCCTGTAACATTGTCCCCTGTAACATTGTCCCCTGTAACATTGTCCCCTGGTAGAACTGGTGCCTGTAACATTGTCCCCTGTAACATTGTCCCCTGGTAGAACTGGTGCCTGTAACATTGTCCCCTGTAACATTGTCCTCTGGTAGAACTGGTGCCTGTAACATTGTCCCCTGTAACATTGTCCTCTGGTAGAACTGGTGCCTGTAACATTGTCCCCTGGTAGAACTGGTGCCTGTAACATTGTCCCCTGGTAGAACTGGTGCCTGTAACATTGTCCCCTGTAACATTGTCCCCTGGTAGAACTGGTGGCTGTAACATTGTCCTCTGGTAGAACTGGTGCCTGTAACATTGTCCTCTGGTAGAACTGGTGCCTGTAACATTGTCCCCTGGTAGAACTGGTGCCTGTAACAGTGTCCCTGTAACATTGTCCCCTGGTAGAACTGGTGCCTGTAACATTGTCCCCTGGTAGAACTGGTGCCTGTAACATTGTCCCCTGTAACATTGTCCCCTGGTAGAACTGGTGCCTGTAACATTGTCCCCTGGTAGAACTGGTGCCTGTAACATTGTCCCCTGGTAGAACTGGTGCCTGTAACATTGTCCCCTGGTAGAACTGGTGCCTCTAACATTGTCCCCTGGTAGAACTGGTGCCTGTAACATTGTCCCCTGGTAGAACTGGTGCCTGTAACATTGTCCCCTGGTAGAACTGGTGCCTGTAACTTTGTCTCCTGGTAGAACTGGTGCCTGTAACATTGTCCCCTGGTAGAACTGGTGCCTGTAACATTGTCCCCTGGTAGAACTGGTGCCTGTAACATTGTCCCCTGTAACATTGTCCCCTGGTAGAACTGGTGCCTGTAACATTGTCTCCTGGTAGAACTGGTGCCTGTAACATTGTCCCCTGGTAGAACTGGTGCCTGTAACATTGTCCCCTGGTAGAACTGGTGCCTGTAACATTGTCCCCTGTAACATTGTCCCCTGGTAGAACTGGTGCCTGTAACATTGTCTCCTGGTAGAACTGGTGCCTGTAACATTGTCCCCTGGTAGAACTGGTGCCTGTAACATTGTCTCCTGGTAGAACTGGTGCCTGTAACATTGTCCCCTGGTAGAACTGGTGCCTGTAACATTGTCCCCTGGTAGAACTGGTGCCTGTAACATTGTCCTCTGGTAGAACTGGTGCCTGTAACATTGTCCTCTGGTAGAACTGGTACCTGTAACATTGTCCTCTGGTAGAACTGGTGCCTGTAACATTGTCCTCTGGTAGAACTGGTGCCTGTAACATTGTCCCCTGTAACATTGTCCCCTGGTAGAACTGGTGCCTGTAACATTGTCCTCTGGTAGAACTGGTGCCTGTAACATTGTCCCCTGGTAGAACTGGTGCCTGTAACATTGTCTCCTGTTAGAACTGGTGCCTGTTACATTGTCTCCTGGAAGAACTGGTGCCTGTAACATTGTCCCCTGGTAGAACTGGTGCCTGTAACATTGTCCCCTGGTAGAACTGGGGCCTGTAACATTGTCCCCTGGTAGAACTGGTGCCTGTAACATTGTCCCTGTAACATTGTCCCCTGGTAGAACTGGTGTCTGTAACATTGTCCCCTGGTAGAACTGGTGCCTGTAACATTGTCCCTGTAACATTGTCCCCTGGTAGAACTGGTGCCTGTAACATTGTCCCCTGTAACATTGTCCCCTGGTAGAACTGGTGCCTGTAACATTGTCCCCTGGTAGAACTGGTGCCTGTAACATTGTCCCCTGGTAGAAATGGTGCCTGTAACATTGTCCCCTGGTAGAACTGGTGCCTGTAACATTGTCCCCCGTTAGAACTGGTGCCTGTAACATTGTCCCCTGTAACATTGTCCCCTGGTAGAACTGGTGCCTGTAACATTGTCCCCTGGTAGAACTGGTGCCTGTAACATTGTCCTCTGGTAGAACTGGTGCCTGTAACATTGTCCCCTGGTAGAACTGGTGCCTGTAACATTGTCCCCTGGTAGAACTGGTGCCTGTAACATTGTCCTCTGGTAGAACTGGTGCCTGTAACATTGTCCTCTGGTAGAACTGGTACCTGTAACATTGTCCTCTGGTAGAACTGGTGCCTGTAACATTGTCCTCTGGTAGAACTGGTGCCTGTAACATTGTCCCCTGTAACATTGTCCCCTGGTAGAACTGGTGCCTGTAACATTGTCCTCTGGTAGAACTGGTGCCTGTAACATTGTCCCCTGGTAGAGCTGGTGCCTGTAACATTGTCTCCTGTTAGAACTGGTGCCTGTTACATTGTCTCCTGGAAGAACTGGTGCCTGTAACATTGTCCCCTGGTAGAACTGGTGCCTGTAACATTGTCCCCTGGTAGAACTGGGGCCTGTAACATTGTCCCCTGGTAGAACTGGTGCCTGTAACATTGTCCCTGTAACATTGTCCCCTGGTAGAACTGGTGTCTGTAACATTGTCCCCTGGTAGAACTGGTGCCTGTAACATTGTCCCTGTAACATTGTCCCCTGGTAGAACTGGTGCCTGTAACATTGTCCCCTGTAACATTGTCCCCTGGTAGAACTGGTGCCTGTAACATTGTCCCCTGGTAGAACTGGTGCCTGTAACATTGTCCCCTGGTAGAAATGGTGCCTGTAACATTGTCCCCTGGTAGAACTGGTGCCTGTAACATTGTCCCCCGTTAGAACTGGTGCCTGTAACATTGTCCCCTGTAACATTGTCCCCTGGTAGAACTGGTGCCTGTAACATTGTCCCCTGGTAGAACTGGTGCCTGTAACATTGTCCTCTGGTAGAACTGGTGCCTGTAACATTGTCCCCTGGTAGAACTGGTGCCTGTAACATTGTCCCCTGGTAGAACTGGTGCCTGTAACATTGTCCCCTGGTAGAACTGGGGCCTGTAACATTGTCCCCTGGTAGAACTGGTGCCTGTAACATTGTCCCCTGGTAGAACTGGTGCCTGTAACATTGTCCCCTGGTAGAACTGGTGCCTGTAACATTGTCTCCTGGTAGAACTGGTGCCTGTAACATTGTCCCCTGTAACATTGTCCCCTGGTAGAACTGGTGCCTGTAACATTGTCCCCTGTAACATTGTCCCCTGGTAGAACTGGTGCCTGTAACATTGTCCCCTGGTAGAACTGGTGCCTGTAACATTGTCCCCTGGTAGAACTGGTGCCTGTAACATTGTCTCCTGGTAGAACTGGTGCCTGTAACATTGTCCCCTGTAACATTGTCCCCTGGTAGAACTGGTGCCTGTAACATTGTCCCCTGTAACATTGTCCCCTGGTAGAACTGGTGCCTGTAACATTGTCCCCTGTAACATTGTCCCCTGGTAGAACTGGTGCCTGTAGCATTGTCCTCTGGTAGAACTGGTGCCTGTAACATTGTCCCCTGGTAGAATGAGCCCGTGATTTGGTCTCCAGTTGTTTTCTGCGTCATCACGTAGGAATAACCTTCCTACTGAAGTCATTACCATTGGTTTAGACTGTGTAATTGACTACTGAGATGGAAGGCTATTCAATAAATACGTTGTTTTATCTAACATATCCAAGCAGAAATGACTCAAGATTAATTGATGTGCAACCTAATCCAGTGATGTCATGTATTTGTATTTAATATGGATCCCCATTAGTTCCTGCCAAGGCAGCAGCTACTCTTCCTGGGGTTTAATATGGATCCCCATTAGTTCCTGCCAAGGCAGCAGCTACTCTTCCTGGGGTTTATTATGGATCCCCATTAGTTCCTGCCAAGGCAGCATCTACTCTTCCTGGGGTTTATTATGGATCCCCATTAGTTCCTGCCAAGGCAGCAGCTACTCTTCCTGGGGTTTAATATGGATCCCCATTAGTTCCTGCCAAGGCAGCAGCTACTCTTCCTGGGGTTTATTATGGATCCCCATTAGTTCCTGCCAAGGCAGCAGCTACTCTTCCTGGGGTTTATTATGGATCCCCATTAGTTCCTGCCAAGGCAGCAGCTACTCTTCCTGGGGTTTATTATGGATCCCCATTAGTTCCTGCCAAGGCAGCAGCTACTCTTCCTGGGGTTTATTATGGATCCCCATTAGTTCCTGCCAAGGCAGCAGCTACTCTTCCTGGGGTTTATTATGGATCCCCATTAGTTCCTGCCAAGGCAGCAGCTACTCTTCCTGGGGTTTATTATGGATCCCCATTAGTTCCTGCCAAGGCAGCAGCTACTCTTCCTGGTTGTTTATTATGGGTCCCCATTAGTTCCTGCCAAGGCAGCAGCTACTCTTCCTGGGGTTTAATATGGATCCCCATTAGTTCCTTTCAAGGCAGCAGCTACTCTTCCTGGGGTTTATTATGGGTCCCCATTAGTTCCTGCCAAGGCAGCAGCTACTCTTCCTGGGGTTTATTATGGATCCCCATTAGTTCCTGCCAAGGCAGCAGCTACTCTTCCTGGGGTTTAATATGGATCCCCATTAGTTCCTTTCAAGGCAGCAGCTACTCTTCCTGGGGTTTATTATGGGATCCCCATTAGTTCCTGCCAAGGCAGCAGCTACTCTTCCTGGGGTTTATTATGGATCCCTATTAGTTCCTGCCAAGGCAGCAGCTACTCTTCCTGGGTTTTTTTATGGATCCCCATTAGTTCCTGCCAAGGCAGCAGCTACTCTTCCTGGGGTTTATTATGGATCCCCATTAATTCCTGCCAAGGCAGCAGCTACTCTTCCTGGGGTTTATTATGGATCCCCATTAGTTCCTGCCAAGGCAGCAGCTACTCTTCCTGGGGGTTTATTATGGATCCCCATTAGTTCCTGTCAAGGCAGCAGCTACTCTTCCTGGGGTTTATTATGGATCCCCATTAGTTCCTGCCAAGGCAGCAGCTACTCTTCCTGGGGTTTATTATGGATCCCCATTAGTTCCTGCCAAGGCAGAAGCTACTCTTCCTGGGGGTTTATTATGGATCCCCATTAGTTCCTGTCAAGGCAGCAGCTACTCTTCCTGGGGTTTATTATGGATCCCCATTAGTTCCTTTCAAGGCAGCAGCTACTCTTCCTGGGGTTTATTGGTGATGCTTTTACTGATTAGACATAAAAGAAAATAGTTCATACATGATGGCTTGCTTTGTTATCCAACTGATCTTGTGTCTTTTCTGCCATCCTGTGAACCCCGTTCATTGCTGCTTAAGTCACTAGCTCTATGAGTAGCTGTGTGGGAAGCTACATGTGTTCTGTGTTTTATCTTAATTTGCTGCACAGGAAGTTGCCATAGAGAGATGGAAAGGCATTCTATATTTCTCTCTTCCATCTCTCCCTTTCTCTCTCTCTCTCTCTCCCTTTCTCTCTCTCTCTATCGTGCGCTCTCTCTCTCTCTCTCCCTTTGTTTCTCTCTCTCTCAGTCTGTGTGTATGTCAGAAGGGGATTGTTGTGTTCTTCCTGCTGCTATGGTTACAAAAGTTACACTACCTCTCTCCCCCCTTGATGACCCCACAGCCATATGGGCGGAGTAGACGCTGCACATACCCCGCCTCCCAACCCTGGCCCCTCCCCCCTGCGCCCAGAGGCTCCTCCCACCCTGTTGGAGCTAGAAGCCCGTCTGGCGCAGTACGAGCGGAGAGTGAGAGAGGAGGAGGAGGATGGAGGGAGAGATGAAAGGAAGGTTCCGGACCTTCAGAAGGATGACATGATGGCCAGGAAGACAGGCGCGTTCCCCAGGATCCACAACACCACGACAACAACATTCAACCGCTTCCTACCACTGCCGGGTTCCAAACGCCCAGCACAGGAAGTAGTCACAGACAGGAAGCTACAGCAATCCAAGGTCTCCATGGACATGCCTCAACAGCACCCCAACGTGGCAATGGTCGTCAGGCCGCCCGTTCCCAGCCATTGTAACTATGATGATGATGATGAGGATGAGGAAGAGTGCCCTGTACCAGACCTGGAGAAGGATGATATGTTGGCTCGTAGGACCGGGGCATACCAACACAGCGCGGGGAGAACCGGACGTTC